>NC_058084.1:422489307-422789307 GCF_014858855.1 Bufo gargarizans
ACCTGAGCGTTTTACAGCGTGTTCCTACGCGCTGTAAAACGCTCAACAAGGAGAAACCAATGCTTCCCTATGGGAATGGTTCTCACCTGGGCGTTTTACAGCGCGTACGATCGCGCTGTAAAACGCCCGACGCTCCAAAAAGTTCTTGAGCTTCTTTGGGGCGTTTTGTCGCGCGTTCCCGTACATAGACTTTCGGGAACACGCGACAATGGGCGTTCGCTTGTCTCTGTATGCGTGATTGCAAACGCCGGTACAATCGCGCATACAGAGCGCTCCTTTCAGAACGCTTAGGTGTGAACCCAGGGTCAGTGCAGGAGCAAATGAGAATGGGACTACCAGACCTTAGGGAGGACAGTAGTTATTTGGGGACATAGTTCACTTACTATGAACCCTAAATTCTGGCAGTTCCATTCTTCTCATCCTTCCCTGCGCTCTCTGAGTACTACACGGTCTGACCCTGGGGTAAATTTGGTAGGACCATTCCTGGGAATGTCTAACTGTCTAGAATGATTTCCACTTGTGAATAATCTTCCCCACTGTAGAATGATGGACTTTAAATTGTTTGTAAATGGCTTCATAACTCATTTCAGAGTGATAGGAAGCAACAATTGCTTCTCTAAGATCATAGAAACATAGAAACATAGAATGTGTCGGCAGATAAGAACCATTTGGCCCATCTAGTCTGCCCAATATATCTGAATCCTATGAATAGTCCCTGGCTCTATCTTATATGAAGGATAGCCTTATGCCTATCCCATGCATGCTTAAACTCCTTCACTGTATTTGCAGCTACCACAAGATCATTGCTGGTGTCTCTTTTCCGGGAAGTGTTCCACTCGAGCACACGAGCACTTTGGTGCTCGTCCAACACTAGTGGTCATATTTTCTGATGATCAATTGATCAAGCGCATTTGATTAGCAGTACCTCGCAGCTACTTACCCTCTTAATTCCTATAGAAGCAGTAAAGGTATACATAATGTTTCAGGTGTCATGTGTTGTTGTTATCCAATGTTGTGTTTGCCTAATTTTAAGGACCAGATTTTTTTAATGCACTGATGTGTGAAACCATACGATTTATAAAGGGTATACTTTTATTTTTTTTACTGTATAGTGAGACAAGGGCTGGGTTAGTGAGGTAAGAGGAAGGCTGAGAGACCGGTCTCCTTATGTTCAAATATTAGTCTTCAGTGCTCAGCAGACCCTGAAGACAGGCTCTTCTTAGCAATACTCAGAGAGTTGCTAATGAGACTCTTTAACCCTGAAATGACAGTTACACTTTAATATTATTAGCGCTATAAAAAATAAGTAATTGAGTAAATATATCAATAAAAACTCAATAGACCAACTGCAAAATTAATATAGATATTTTAATTTTAATCTAATATTTTTAGGGGTATTTGTGGGCTCTGAAGATACTTGGGGTACCCCATGGAACAGTTAGAGGAAAGATGCAGATACTATTTACTATATAATTGGATGTGAAAATCACTGGCACCAGGAGATTTAGGACTCCACCAAAACATAAGTATAATGTATGTTTTCCTGGTGCCCAAAGTTAGCAACGTCATTGGGGAAAACTTAGCATCCAATATATATTAGATGTGCCTAGTGACAGAAAATGGTTATGTTTAATTCTGTAGCAGCCTATTTAGAAAGTATGGACTCTGCTTACTAAAAACTGTGGCTTGCGAGTCTCTGGTACCGAAGAGGTTGAGCGATAAAACAGGCTGTAATTCCTACCAGGTGTTGTCTTTTATATGCCTGGCAAAAAGAATATGGAAACATATGCACCTTAACAAATAGGATGCTTTTCACCTGCATCTCATCGCTAACAAGCAGCTGTTGGCTATTTGTGTCTCTGTGGGTTTGGAATTTTCAGGCAGAAAAATAAATAGCCATATAGATAAATTCACCAAATCCTTCTCATTCTATTCACAGATTGGACTTTCAGGGAAGCACATCACTTGGGTGCACCTCATTTTAGACACATTATTCAGTTGTGCCAAAAATGGCTTTTTTAGACTTCCTCAACACTTCCTATCTTTAAACTAGAACTTGGGCATGACCAGATGTTTAGCTTTTAGATACATTTATTAAGCAGAACTCCACATTTCGAATGCAAAAAAAAAGTGGCGCAAATGACATTAATTTAAAGTTGCGATGTTTTTGGTGAACATCTTTGCTCATTGAATGTGGACCTATCATTTCAATGGGGCTGCAAAAGATGCGAACAGCCCACTGCATGGTGTCCGCATCCACATGTCCGTGGCCCCACAAAAAAACTATACTATGTCCTATTTTTGTCTTCGGAAGAGAAAATGCGTATTGCACATGGCCGATATTCATGTTTTGTGGATCCAAGGTTTGTGGACTACAAAATGGATATGATCGTGTGCCGGAGGCCTAAGGGCTCATGCACTCAACTGTATGTATTTTGCTTTGTTTAACAAACTGAGCTCCATGACGCTGGTATTGGTTACCGGTCTGCTAGCTCTCCATCCTAAAATGATTTTCTACCCCAAATAAAGACTGACACAGTGGTGGATTTTAATCGTCCACAACAGCTGTTTTATTACAAACATACAGAAAATATGAACACTAACGATGAAGGAAGATCCTCAAAGCCTAAAATAGTTAAATTCCCTTACTGGGAAGTTAACCTTAATCACCAGCACAAACTGATGGACCCCTTAAATCCGCCACCAACCACCAACCAAGCAAGTCCAGCCCCAACCATGGGGCCCTCCTTCTTAGCAACTTGGCAACTTCGAGGACCTCCCACCTCCACAGCTTCCGCGACAACACAATTCCCAATTCCCCATGCCATCGCTCCATGCAACCCGAGACAACATCATGCCATCAACTAAAACAATGTAGGGTGGGCGGGGGTTTGTTGCCTTCTCCTAGCAAAATGGTGCCCTTTCCTCCCCCTCTGCCCACTTTTAAAGCCCCAACCTCCCCTGAATCACTAACCCCACCTCCACCCACTCAAATTGCCCAATCCCTAAACAACCCTGCTTCCCTGAACCACCCACCGTCATGTCGGCCTCTGCCCAAGGCTATGCCTCTAGTCTGGCCTCACTTTACTTCGGGATATATACTGTAGTACAGTATATATCAGGTTGGGACAAAACACAGTACAGTAGCTAAAACTATATTTGGAGACTAGCCTTTTCTCTCTCACTTTCATGTCCTGAGCTTCCACCTATTGCTGAATGTAAAAATTGGATGCTTTTGCTGAGCACATCTCCAATCACTGTCTGATTCTGAGGATACCTCGCTTTCAAACCTCTGTCACCACTAGACATCTGAGAAGCTCTGACAGACGTCCTTCAGAACCTCCTCCTTGAGGTTCCTTTGTTTTGCTTTCATTTTCTCATCTCGTTAGCCTCTCTCAGCTGTCATGTAGTTACATTGCATCCCTTTAAATCCCTTCCCATACTGCATCACTTTGCGGTTTATATTACTTCCTGGAGTGTGTGCATGCTGATCCTACTACTGAGTCTTCTACAGATAAGTTTTGTTCGTTCATTTGTGTTTTCCTGTTTGCTGGATCCCAGGTGACCCTGACTCCCTCTGTATCTAGTGTAGGGAGCCGGTGGTAGTGTCCCCTCACTATTATAGGGTGTTCAGGTGTTATACAGTCGAGGTACGAGGATATGCGATCATCTACCATTGGGATTTTCGCATAGGCTGAGCAGTTAGGGAGAGAGCCAGGTCTGATGCAGGGCTCTCCCTTTTGTTCCTTAGTTTTGGATCCAGTCAGTCGGATCTTCATTTTGTGTCTTCTAGTTTTCTGTACACCTTCCGTGACATTATAAACCGCCAAAACCGTCTTAAGCATGAATCCGGTTTCAACCTTGATTGACCGCATGCAGGGTCTTTCACTGGAGGTAGAAGATCTCCGGAAAACCGTCTTTCAGTTTGAGGTGACCGTTTCTGCTTGCGTTCATGGAATTTGTTCTGAGACTAAAATCTCGCTTCCGGATACGTTCTCCGGGGGTAGTGAGAATTTTGTTCGTTTTAGAGAGGCTTGCAAACTCTATTTTCGCCTACTTCCCCATTCCTCTGGTGATGAGGAGCGGAGTGTGGGGATCATCATATCGCTGCTCAGGGATAACGCTCAGTCCTGGGCCTTTTCGCTGCCAGTGGGGGCACAGCCCCTCCGTTCAGTGGATGAATTTTTTTTAGCCCTGGGTCAGATATATGATGATCCGGATCGTATTGCTTTGGCTAAGTCTAGACTATGTCTTTTATGCCAGGGTAAACAGTCCGCAGAGATATACTGTTCAGAATTTCGGAGATGGGCAGCTGATACTGGTTGGAATGATGCTGCACACCGAAGTCAATTTTGCCATGGTCTTTCAGAGGGATTGAAAGATGCATTTGCCTTTCATGAGAGACCTACCTCCTTGGACTCTGCCATGTCTCGGGCCGTTTGTATTGACAGGCGTCTTAGAGAGAGAGGAGAGATCACTCCTCCCTGTCATACTCAGTCCAAGGACAGTGCGGCGGTCTCATTCAGTACACAGGGATCCCAGTCGCTCTCAATCCCTTCTGAGCAGGAGCCCATGCAGCTGGGTTTGATTGCCTCTGAAAATAGAAGATTCAGCCCTCATGGGAAGGTTTGTTTCTGTTGTGGGGGTATAAATCATTTGGCAAATGTTTGTCCCTCTAGGAGATTCAGGCAGTTTTTTGAGAGTAATAAAGTAACAAAAAGAAAAAAATCCTCTAAAAACATTCCATCTGTTACTATTGGCAAGGTTGATGCGGAAATTGAAGGTTTGCCGTTTGCATGTAGTTCCCGTTTTGTCCTGCCTGCCAGGGTGGCGCTAGAGAGCAAGAACATTTTTTTTGAGATTTTTGTAGATAGTGGAGCAGCTGTCAATCTCATTGATAGTCAATTTGCTATAACTTATGGTTTCCAAGTATGCACTTTGGGAAAGGTTATACCTGTTTTTGCTATTGATTCCGTTCCACTTTCTCAGAAATCGTTAAAGGGCATAGTTCACAATATCAGTTTGATTGTGAGTGATACTCATGTTGAGGATGTGTCATGTTTTGTCCTAAGCGGGTTGCCTACTCCTTTAGTGTTGGGGCTACCCTGGCTCACTAAACATAACCCCACCATTGATTGGCAAGCGAGGCAAATAAATGGTTGGAGTGACTTTTGCAGAGAGAATTGCCTCACAACATCTGTTTCTGAGGTTTCTACTAAGACTGTACCATCTTTTCTCTCTGAATTTTCGGATGTGTTTTCGGAGAGTGGTGTTCAGAACTTGCCCCCTCACAGGGAGTACGATTGCCCTATTAATCTCACCCCAGGCGCCAAGCTGCCTAAATCTCGTTTATACAATCTCTCCCAACCTGAAAGGGTCGCTATGCGTGCTTATATCTCTGAGAGTCTGAGAAAGGGACACATACGACCCTCGAAGTCACCTGTTGCCGCAGTTTTTTTCTTTGTTAAAAAAAAAGATGGTTCTTTAAGACCATGTCTGGATTTCAGGGAGCTGAACAGTATCACAATTCGTGACCCTTAATCGCTTCCTCTGATTCCGGACCTGTTTAACCAGATTGTTGGGGCTAAAGTTTTTTCCAAGTTGGATCTAAGAGGGGCATACAACCTGGTCAGGGTCAGAGAAGGAGACGAATGGAAGACGGCCTTCAATACCCCTGAGGGCCATTTTGAGAATTTGGTTATGCCTTTTGGTTTGATGAATGCTCCAGCCGTCTTTCAGCATTTTGTGAACAGCATTTTTTATCATTTAATGGGGAAATTTGTATTAGTGTATCTAGATGACATTTTGATTTTTTCTCCTGATTTCAAAACTATAAGGAACACTTATGTCAGGTCTTGCTCATCCTGCAGGGAGAATAAATTGTACGCTAAACTGGAAAAATGTGTGTTTGCGGTTCCAGAAATTCAATTTCTGGGGTTTCTTCTCTCCGCTTCTGGTTTTCGCATGGACCCCAAGAAGGTCCGCGCTGTGCTTGAGTGGGAGCTTCCTGAGAATCAGAAGGCGCTGATGCGTTTTTTGGGTTTTGCCAATTATTACAGGAAGTTTATTTTGAATTATTCCTCTGTTGTTAAACCACTCACTGATATGACTAGAAAGGGGGTAGATTTTTCCTCCTGGTCGGTAGAGGTGCGTAAGGCCTTTTCTAATATCAAGGAGAGTTTTGCTTCCGCTCCCATCTTGGTACAACCTGATATTTCTCTACCCTTCATAGTTGAGGTTGATGCTTCTGAGGTGGGTGTGGGTGCGGTCTTGTCTCAGAGTCCCTCTCCTGCCAAATGGCGACCGTGTGCCTTTTTCTCGAAGAAACTCTCCTCCACAGAGAGAAATTACGATGTGGGAGATAGGGAGTTGTTGGCCATCAAGTTGGCTTTTGAGGAGTGGCGCCATTGGCTAGAGGGAGCCAGACACCCTATTACCGTGTTTACCGACCATAAAAATCTGGCCTACTTGGAGTCAGTCAAGCGTCTGAACCCGAGACAGGCCAGATGGTCTTTGTTCTTTTCAAGGTTTAATTTTGTTGTCACGTTCCGCCCTGGGGTTAAGAATGTGAAGGCGGATGCCCTGTCACGTTGTTTTCCAGGAGGTGGGAATTTTGAAGACCCGGGTCCCATTTTGGCTGAAGGTGTGGTGGTCTCTGCTCTTTATCCTGAATTGGAGGCAGAGGTTCAGGTAGCCAAGTCAGAGGCTCCTGATCTTTGTCCTCCTGGGAGGTTGTTTGTGCCTCTCGCTTTAAGACACAAGATTTGTAAGGAACACCACGATACTGTCCTTGCTGGGCACCCGGGGGCAAGAGCCACAGTGGATCTCATCGCTCGGAGATTCTGGTGGCCGGCGCTTCGTAAGTCGGTTGAGGGTTTTGTGGCAGCCTGCGAGACCTGCGCTCGTGCCAAAGTCCCTCATTCACGGCCATCAGGTCCTCTCCTTCCGTTACCCATTCCTTCCCGTCCTTGGACACATCTGTCCATGGACTTCATTACGGACCTGCCTTGTTCCTCGGGGAAGACTGTGATTCTGGTGGTGGTGGACCGTTTTAGCAAAATGGTGCATTTCATTCCTTTTCCTGGCTTGCCCAATGCTAAGACGCTGGCGCAGGCATTTATTGATCACATTGTCAAATTGCATGGTATTCCTTCAGACATAGTCTCTGATAGGGGCACACAGTTTGTTTCCAGATTCTGGAAGGCTTTCTGTTCTCGCTTGGGGGTTCGGTTGTCATTCTCTTCTGCTTTCCACCCGCAGTCGAATGGTCAGACAGAGCGCGTCAATCAGAATCTGGAGACATATCTGCGCTGTTTTGTGGCGGAGAATCAGGAGGATTGGTGTTCTTTTTTGTCCCTTGCTGAGTTTGCTTTAAATAACCGTCGTCAGGAGTCCTCTGATAAGTCACCATTTTTTGGTGCATATGGGTTTCATCCGCAGTTTGGGACATTCTCTGGAGAGGGGTCTTCTGGTTTACCTGATGAGGACAGATTCTCCTCGTGTTTGTCATCTATTTGGCAAAAGATTCAGGATAATCTAAAGAGCATGAGTGAGAGATATAAGCGTGTGGCGGATAAGAGACGTGTGCCTGGTCCGGACCTGAATGTTGGTGATCTGGTGTGGTTGTCTACTAAGAATATCAAATTGAAGGTTCCCTCCTGGAAGTTGGGTCCTAAGTTTATTGGGCCTTACAAAATCTTGTCCGTCATCAATCCTGTTGCCTACCGTCTTGATCTTCCTCAGACTTGGAAGATCCATAATGTTTTTCATAAGTCCTTATTAAAACCTTATGTCCAACCCATTGTACCCTCGTCTTTGCCTCCTCCTCCGATTGTGGTTGATGGTAATCTTGAATTTCAGGTCTCTAGGATTGTGGATTCTCGTGTTGTCCGCGGTTCTCTCCAGTACCTCGTTCATTGGGAGGGTTATGGTCCTGAGGAGAGGATGTGGGTCCCAGTGACGGACATTAAGGCTACTTGTCTCATCAGGGCTTTCCATAGGTCCCATCCTGAGAAGGTGGGCTCTGAGTGTCCGGAGTCCACTCGTAGAAGGAGGGGTACTGTCACCACCAGACATCTGAGAAGCTCTGACAGACGTCCTTCAGAACCTCCTCCTTGAGGTTCCTTTGTTTTGCTTTCATTTTCTCTTCTCTTTAGCCTCTCTCAGCTGTCATGTAGTTGCACTCATTGCATCCCTTTAAATCCCTTCCCATACTGCATCACTTTGCGGTTTATATTACTTCCTGGAGTGTGTGCATGCTGATCCTACTACTGAGTCTTCTACAGATAAGTTTTGTTTGTTCATTTGTGTTTTCCTGTTTGCTGGATCCCAGGTGACCCTGACTCCCTCCGTATCTAGTGTAGGGAGCCGGTGGTCGTGTCCCCTCACTATTATAGGGTGTTCAGGTGTTATACAGTCGAGGTACGAGGATATGCGATCATCTACCATTGGGATTTTTGCATAGGCTGAGCAGTTAGGGAGAGAGCCAGGTCTGATGCAGGGCTCTCCCTTTTGTTCCTTAGTTTTGGATCCAGTCAGTCGGATCTTCATTTTGTGTCTTCTAGTTTTCTGTACACCTTCCATGACAACCTCATTGATTATTGCAGTTTTCCTTCTGAAGACTTTGGTGGTTAAGACATGGTGGGTATGCTTGAGCGGACCCGTGGATGTTCAGGTTTTTTCGGTTCGACCGAACTTTGGGTCTAAGTTCGGGTTCGGAACCCGAACTGTAACCCGAACCCCATTAAATTCAATGGGAACCCGAACTTTGGTGCACTAAAATGGCTGTAAAATAGTCATAGTGAGGGCTAGTGGAGGTGGTGGTGGAGGGCTAGTGGAGGTGGAACCCGAACTTTGGTGCACTAAAATGGCTGTAAAATAGTCATAGTGAGGGCTAGTGGAGGTGGTGGGTGACAGTGGTGGAGGTGGTGGTGTTGCTGCCACATCCTCTGTTTGGGGGGTGGCAGGTGCCACTGTCACTCCAGAGGGGGAGGAAGTGGCCGAGACTGCAGCAGAAGAGGGAGCAGGAGGAGCCTGAGATCCTTTGTGGTTTTTGAGGTGTGTACTCAACTGCAGCTCGTGCTTTGCATTTAGATGCCTGGTCATGCAGGTTTAGAACATTTATGCCTTGCTTCAGGCTCTGATTGCACAGCGTGCAAACCACTTGCGTCTTGTCATCAGCACATTGTCTGAAGAACTACCACGCCAGAGAACTACTTGGAGCTGGCTTTGGTGTGCTCAGTCCCTGGTTGCGATGGGCAGTAGCAGGAGTACTGTCTAGGGGACGGACACTCTGCTTTTGCACCCTGCTCCCTTTTTTGCTGTGCGGCTGGTGCTGTGTGACCAACACCTCTTCATCCGAAATGCACATGTCACTCCCATGAACTTGATTCCATATGGGGTCTAGGACCTCATCATCCTCCACATCATCTTCCAGCCACTCCTCACGCCTGCCTTACACCCATGGAGTAAGGCTGAAAGTACATGTTATGAAGAATACATCTGATAGTCCTGGCATCTTCACTTGGCTGCGAGTTTCCAATGACACAGAGATCCTAAAACATTGCTTGTCAGATAGCATTAGACACTTTTAATTCTAGGGGAAGGTCATCTGACTTAGCTGCACTGTTCATTTAGCACCATGAGAGTAGGTAGCTGTTACTCTGAGGTTCATGTACAATTTCAGATTTTATATACAATAAGAGGCTACAGGGACATTTACATTTTGACTTCCTTAACAAGGATCCTGCTGAGGCCTGCTCAATCAATGAATTTTATTTCCAGCCATAGCAGGGACTCAACAGCCACACGTTTACTTTTACTGTATCTATTCTACCTGATAAAATGTTCAAAGTCATTCATGAAGTCTTTTCAGCATTCTACTGTGGAGAAATAACTAATGTAAGACACTCTATAAAGAGTCACCACAATTCTGCCTTCATGAATACAGTAACAAAATATTAAAGGGACTGCCCCTTCTGGACCTTTATGGTGCATCGATAGGGCATGCCATAAATGTCTGATAGGTGTGGGTCCCACCCCTGGAAAAGTGGTGCCTCTGTGAAAGAAGAGAAGACACTGAACATGCACATTCACAGCAGGGGCAACCATGCCTGGTTGTAGACTGAGTGGCGAGAGCCACAGCTCAGTCTGGTCCCTTATACCCTGCCACATCTCTGCGACGGTGTGCTGTTTGTCACCTAAGCAAATTAGTTTCGGCACGGCCTGTTGCCGCTTCCCCACTGCAGTGCTACATTGCTTCCAGCTACTGACTGATGGCTGAATGGTGCTGCAAGATGAGAATTCAGAGGTGGAAGTGGAGGAATAGGTGGAGGAGGAGAACAAGGGGTTGCAGCCACTAATGGTGGTGGCGGAAATCCTGATGGAAGTAGGGCCCACAATTCTTGGTGTCGGTAGCACCTGTGCAATCCCAGGGTACGACTCTCTCCCGGCCTCCACAACGTTCACCCAGTGTGCCACCAGGGAAATTTTATGTCCCTGGCCAAATGCACTTGTCCATGTTTCAGTCGTTAAGTGGACCTTCCCAATAACTGCATTGGTCAGGGCACGGGTGATGTTATGGGACACATGCTGGTGTAAGGCAGGGTCGGCATACTGGGAAAAATATTGGCGTCTGGGGACTGAGTAACGAGGGACGGCCGCCGCCTTCAGGCTGCGGAAAGCCTCAGTGTCCACAATCCTAAATGGCAAAATTTCCAGGGCCAGCAATTTGGAAAGATGTGCATTAAGTGCTATGGCCTATGGGTGGGTGGCTGGATATTTGTGCTTTCGTTCAAAGGCCTGGGGTATGGATATCTGTATGCTGCGCTGGGATGTGTGAGCTGATGGTGCTTGCAAAGGTGGATGTGCTAGCTGATGGTGCTTGCAAAGGTCTAGGTGCGGGCCTGCGCGTAACACAGGAGAAGAGGAGGCAGTGGTGTGACCCGCAGACACTCATTGTGGACCCAGGTAATCGGCCCAACTATTAGGGTACTTTGATGTCATGTGGCGGATCATGCTGGTGAGGGTGAGGTTGCTAGTGTTCACGTCCCTGTTTATTTTGGTATGGCACAAGTTGCAAATGACAATTTTTTTATCGTCCGCATTTTCTTCAAAAAAGCGCCAGACTGCGGAACACCTACCCCTTGGCAAAGGAAGTTTGACGCAAGGGGGTGCTCCTGGGAACAGTCGTGGTCCTGTTTTGTGTGGCACACCTTCTTTTTGCCACCCCACTGCTTCTTCCAGCCTGTTGCGGTGCTGCGAATCCTTCCCCCTCTGTACTGCTGTCCTCGCTCAGCTTGCCACCTTCCCAGGTTGGGTCAGTGATTTAATCGTCCACCACCTCCTCTTCCACTTCCTCACTCTGGTCATCGTCCTGACTTATTGACCTAACAACAACCTCACTTATTGACACCTGTGTCTCATCCTAATCATGAACCTCTTGAGACACTAATTACGGTTGGCTAATTGGCAACTGTGTCTCATCATCATCCACCTTGTGAAATACTAATTGCCTTTCCCCACCGTCATCTTTTTCTGACTGTGGATACTCAAGAGTTGGACCGCGTAGGCCCGAGCCCTGAGTGGTGGGAATCAGTGCACAAGATCTCCTCATGTCCCTCTTCAAGTGGGCTTGGCAAGAGGGCCAAATCAAGGAATGGCAATGAAAAGAGCTCCTCGGAATATCCGAGCGTGGGATCACTTGTTTGCAAAGACTTTCCATGGTGGGAGGAAGGAGGATCAGGGTAAGGATTCTGTTGACCAGACTCTTGGCTACTGAGACTGGACTTTGTGGAAGACAGGGTGGTGCTTAACCGACTGGAAGCATTATCTGCTGCAATCCAACTGACCACCTGGTCGCACTGGTGTGACTTCGAGAGTGGTGTCCTGCACCACCCTGCAAACTGGGACATAAAGCTAGGTATCGTGGATGAGTGTGTTTCTTGTGCTCTGGCAGCAGGCATGGATTCACCGCGCCCAGGGCTACGGGCTCTGCGTGCACTATCAGTAGCTCGACCACTTTCCCGTCCCTTACTGCTCACCTTGAGCATATTAAATGGTATAAATGCTTGCAAGTATGTCACACGTACAGTAGCGCAGGTTTTGTAAGTGTATGCGCAAATAAATTACACTGAATGTTACAGATATTTAGGATGCGCAAATGTTATACTAAAGATATAGCGCAGTAATGTCGCTGACACCAGCGGCCAAACAATTACACTGAATTTCACAGCTCAAATGTAACACAACAGATGTAGCAGAGTTTTTGTCACTGTCAGCAGCGGTCAAAAAATTGCACGCAATTTAGTGCAAGTTGCGCTAATAATATATATGGCAGCCAGAAAAAACAATAGTTCTTAAAAGGACTTTTGAGTCTCTAACACCTTTCATCAGTAAACTCTGCCTAAAAAAAGAACAATTCCGGTCCCTACACTATCTGTCCCTTCTGCTGGAGCTCTCCCTGACTAAGACTGAGCCGAACCACGTGTCATAGGGTGCTATATAGCACCCGATGACGCATTCCGGCCAGCCAATCACTGTAATGCCAGTAACCAACATGGCTATGGCATTACAGTGAGTGCCAGTACCTCCACGCACATTTTTTGGCTGCATAGCAGCCAACAAGCGTGCAGGGAGGAGACTCGAGCATCGCAATGCTCGAGTAAAAAAGTGTTCGGCCGAGCATGCTCGCCCAACACTAATCCTTATACATTTTGTTTGCTTTTCCACTAGATAATGTAAGACACCAGCCTCTGATTTATACTGCAAAAAAATATGCCCCTGAGGTAAAGAAAGCTTTACAAAATGTCTGTCACATCAAGTTTACAGTAAGCCAAACAGCTCTAGACAAGAAGTAACATTTTCTAGGAGGCTTTGTTTAGCTGACCCTGACAGAATGTCTTTTACCTGACACTAAAATGTAGGCTTGTGAAGCATTACAAACATGTATATCAAATCCTATCGAACATCTGTGCCTGAGACCAAGGCCACATATGATGCATATTGATCGCTGAGATTACAACGGTTACTGTGTCTGATAAGAAAGAAATTACTTTTCTACTCTGACCCTCATTTGACATTACATGGAATATGGGATTACCTAGAAAGTGAGGAAATTTGGGGGGACTGAATATCCTACCGCCTTGTACAGTGACACCTAAATATTAGAGATGGCGCCAAAAGAAACCTAATTGCATTCCATCTCCTAACTTTCCCACGTGTATGTTCGCCATGAGTAACGACTTTGTTTTTTATTTGCACAGCGTTCCGTGAATGTGCTCTATTGCTCCGATGTGTACCATGGATTTGAGGTAATTAAAGGGGTTGTCTAGTACTTTTATATTGATGGGCTAATCCTAGAACAGGTCATCAATATCTAATCGGTGGGGGGATCCAGTGTTGAAAGTTGACGCCAAAACTACACAGCTATGTCCATTGTGTAGTGGACAGAGCTGTTACTGCAGTGCTGCTCCGGTTCACTTAATGGACGGAGATTACAGTTCTGGCTCCAGCTTTCAGCACTGGAGCTACTGCAGAACAGCTGACCTGCAGGGATGTAGATATTAATGGCCTATACCAAGGATAAAGTACTGGATGACCCTTTTAATGAAAACAACTAAAAGAAACTATCACAAAATCATTGAAAATTGGATACCACAATCGCAATTTAAAATATATATATATATATATATATATATATACAGTACAGACTAAAAAAGTTTGGACACACCTTCTCATTTAAAGAGTTTTCTTTATTTTCATGACTATGAAAATTGTAGATTCACACTGAAGGCATCAAAACTATGAATTAACACATGTGGAATTATATACATAACAAAAAAGTGTGAAACAACTGAAAATATGTCATATTCTAGGTTCTTCAAAGTAGCCACCTTTTGCTTTGATTACTGCTTTGCACACTCTTGGCATTCTCTTGATGAGCTTCAAGAGGTAGTCACCTGAAATGGTCTTCCAACAGTCTTGAAGGAGTTCCCAGAGATGCTTAGCACTTGTTGGCCCTTTTGCCTTTACTCTGCGGTCCGGTGACTGTGGAGGCCAGGTCATCTGGCGCAGCACCCATCACTCTCCTTCATGGTCAAATAGCCCTTACACAGCCTGGGGGTGTGTTTGGGGTCATTGTCCTGTTGAAAAATAAATGATGGTCCAACTAAACGCAAACCGGATGGAATAGCATGCTGCTGCAAGATGCTGTGGTAGCCATGCTGGTTCAGTATGCCTTCAATTTTGAATAAATCCCCAACAGTGTCACCAGCAAAGCACCCCCACACCATCACACCTCCTCCTCCATGCTTCACGGTGGGAACCAGGCATGTAGAGTCCATCCGTTCACTTTTTCTGCATCGCACAAAGACACGGTGGTTGGAACCAAAGATCTCAAATTTTGACTCATCAGACCAAGGCACAGATTTCCACTGGTCTACTATCCATTCCTTGTGTTCTTTAGCCCAAACAAGTCTCTTCTGCTTGTTGCCTGTCCTTAGCAGTGGTTTCCTAGCAGATATTCTACCATGAAGGCCTGATTCACACAGTCTCCTCTTAACAGTTGTTCTAGAGATGTGTCTGCTGCTAGAACTCTGTGTGGCATTGACCTGGTCTCTAATCTGAGCTGCTGTTAACCTGCGATTTCTGAGGCTGGTGACTCGGATGAACTTATCCTCCACAACAGAGGTGACTCTTGGTCTTCCTTTCCTGGGGCGGTCCGCATGTGAGCCAGTTTCTTTGTAGTGCTTGATGGTTTTTGTGACTGCACTTGGGGACACTTTTGAAGTGTCCCCAATTTTTCGGACTGACTGACCTTCATTTCTTAAAGTAATGATGGCCACTCGTTTTTCTTTACTTAGCTGCTTTTTTCTTGCCATAATACAAATTCTAACAGTCTATTGAGTAGGACTATCAGCTGTGTATCCACCTGACTTCTCCACAACGCAACTGATGGTCCCAACCCCATTTATAAGGCAAGAAATCCCACTTATTAAACCTGACAGGGCACACCTGTGAAGTGAAAACCATTTCAGGTGACTACCTCTTGAAGCTCCTCAAGAGAATGCCAGGAGTATGCAAAGCAGTAATCAAAGCAAAAAGGTGGCTACTTTGAAGAACCTAGAATATGACATATTTTCAGTTGTTTCACACTTTTTTGTTATGTATATAATTCCACATGTGTTAATTCATAGTTTTGATGCCTTCAGTGTGAATCCACAATTTTCATAGTCATTGAAAATAAAGAAAACTCTTTGAATGAGAAGGTGTGTCCAAACTTTTGGTCTGTACTGTATATATAAACACTCACCTAAAGAATTATTAGGAACACCTGTTCTATTTATCATTAATGCGATTATCTAGTCAACCAATCACATGGCAGTTGCTTCAATTCATGTAGGGTTGTGGTCCTGGTCAAGACAATCTCCTGAACTCCAAACTGAATGTCAGAATGGGAAAGAAAGGTGATTTAAGCAATTTTGAGCGTGGCATGGTTGTTGGTGCCAGACGGGCTGGTCTGAGTATTTCACAATCTGCTCAGTTACTGGGATTTTCACGCACAACCATTTCTAGGGTTTACAAAGAATGGTGTGAAAAGGGAAAAACATCCAGTATGCGGCAGTCCTGTGGGCGAAAATGCCTTGTTGATGCTAGTGGTCAGAGGAGAATGGGCCGACTGATTCAAGCTGGTAGAAGAGCAACGTTGACTGAAATAACCACTCGTTACAACCGAGGTATGCAGCAAAGCATTTGTGAAGCCACAACACGCACAACCTTGAGGTCGATGGGCTACAACAGCAGAAGACCCCACCGGGTACCACTCCTCTCCACTACAAATAGGAAAAAGAGGCTACAATTTGCACAAGCTCACCAAAATTGGACTGTTGAAGACTGGAAAAATGTTGCCTGGTCTGATGAGTCTCGATTTCTGTTGAGACATTCAAATGGTAGAGTCCGAATTTGGCGTAAACACAATGAGAACATGTATCCATCATGCCTTGTTACCACTGTGCAGGCTGGTGGTGGTGGTGTAATGGTGTGGGGAATGTTTTCTGGGCACAGTTTAGGCCCCTTAGTGCCAATTGGCCATCGCTTAAATTCCACGGGCTACCTGAGCATTGTTTCTGACCATGTCCATCCCTTCATGACCACCATGTACCCATCCTCTGATGGCTACTTCCAGCAGGATAATGCACCATGTCACAAAGCTCAAATCATTTCAAATTGGTTTCTTGAACATGACAATGAGTTCACTGTACTAAAATGGCCCCCACAGTCACCAGATCTCAACCCAATAGAGCATCTTTGGGATGTGGTGGAACGGGAGTTTCATGCCCTGGATGTGCATCCCTCAAATCTCCATCAACTGCAAGATGCTATCCTATCAATATGGGCCAACATTTCAGAAAAATGCTATCAGCACCTTGTTGAATCAATGCCACGTAGAATTAAGGCAGTTCTGAGGGCAAAAGGGGGTCCAACACCGTATTAGTATGGTGTTCCTAATAATTCTTTAGGTGAGTGTATATGTTACTGATTACTGCTAACAAGTCAATTTTTGCTTTTGCTATATTCTCAGACTGAGATCCAGGACCATGAATAAAATTGCATCAAAGTGCAACCTTTCAAACAAGTCATAGCATAGACAGATCTCCTTTCCAGCAGGTAGATCACTCATATACATTTATGGAAATGTCAGGGGAAGGGAAATTACATCTTAGGCTACTTTCACATCTGCTGGATCCGGCAAGAATCAGCAAAAACCCCTCCATTAGGATTAGAGATGAGCGAATTTCATATTCTGTGTAAAAGCAGAATTGCGCTATGGATTCTGTTACCACGGACCATAATGCAATTCTATGACAGAATGCATAATGGTATGCCTTTAGAGACATTCCGTTATTCATTCCGTCATAATAGAAGTCTATAGGCTGCATAATGGAAACGGAAAGGATCCGTTATGCAGGCCATAGACTTCTATTATGACGGAATGAATAACGTAATAGCTCTTAAGGCATTCCGTTATGCATTCAGTCATAGAATTGCGTTTTGGTCCGCAATTAGGATAATACAACCGTCGGCATCCGTTATGAACAGACCCGGTTATATTATCTCTCAAATGACCAAAATGGATCCGGCACTAAAACCATTGTAAGTCAAGGGCCCGGGTCCGTTTTCTTTTCTGTCCGGCATGGGAACGCAGCCAAATGGAACGGAATGCATTCTGGTGCACTCTGTTCCCTACAGTTTAGTTCTGTCCCCATTGACAATGAATGGGGACAAAACTGAAGCGTTTTCCTACGGTTTTGAGATCCAAAACGCTTATGTGAAAGTACCCTTAGGTGGGTGACACATCATGTTGCCTTGAAGAATTTTTGTCGGCTTGTTACCTTTTGAGAAATTTAAGAAGATATTCCAAGTTTCATTATTTTCTAACATTCACTGGAATTGGAAAGCAGAAGAATTTATAGACTTTACTAAATGCTTAAAAGGATCAGGTAAAAATTTATGTTTTCCCTGGAAACACTGCCACTCTTTCCCATAGGTTATGTCTGGTATTGCAGCTGGGTAATGTTGAAGTGGATAGGGTTGACAACAATACTAAGCATCTCTTGGAGAGGTAGCAGAGTTTTCAATGTGTTATAATGTTGTCCCACCATAATAAATTATGACCTTTTTACAGTATAGTTAATAAGTATCTGATTGGTGAGGGTCTGACCACTAGGACCCCCACTATCATGGGAAGGGAATACTGGAGTCTCAGCAGTGAATAGACCAACAGTCGCACAGTGCCTTTAAACTTTGTGGAAGACAAACAGAGTACAGTGCTTGGCCATCTCCATCTGTGGTGACGTGCATGCTCCATTAAGTCCTGGAACTCTGGTTCCCCTTTGTTGTGATTCTGGTGGCCCCCCCAGACAGGCTTTCACTGATCAGATACTTATCACCTATCCTCTGCATAAGTTCTTATGTTGAGACAATTCCTTAAAGTCCAAATATATCCATTTCTGAGCATAGTTTTTTATAATTGTATTATTATTGAGCATTAGATGTATTATAAGGAGCATTAAGAACTCCAGAGCGATGAAGGCTACGTTTGCATCTTCGGTGAATGTTTCTGGTAGAGAACAGCCTGCTGGCATTCACCAGATCCGGATCCAACAGATCACCGCTGGATCTCTATTGACTATAGTGTTTTTGGCGGTAATCTAGCTGTTTTCCAGCATAAATGCCGGGTTTCAATCAAACAGATACCATTGCATCCAGCATTTATGCCGGATCATCTCTAACGGAGATGTGAACTCAGCCTTACATAATTATATGTGCATAGCATATGTATCAGTAATCAATCGTGCATTAGCTCATCTAGAGGTCTTGGGTTGTTTGGAGAGAAAATCGCATTGCCTTGGTGAGAGGGTCAACCACATTGAATTGAAATTTAGGACCCCTGTTACATAATGCAGGAATGCACTGGGCAGATACGTAATGCGCGGCGATCTTCCAACGTAAGGAGTCGGTGTGATTATTTTATTTTTTAGCATCCTAAGAATTTTCCCAGTCTCAGAACTCAGTCTCCTGGATGTCAGCATGTGAAGGAAGCCTACCACTTCCATTCCTCGGAACAGCTGGTAGTTTTGCAAGAAGCTCCCTTGTGGCTCACAGTCGCAATTTGTAAGTAGCCTTGTCTTCTAACATTTCAGGGCAACCAAAACGCGACAGGATGACAGATAGTCCCCTCAATAGATACTGACAAACAAATTAGTGGGATGTTGCGTTTGCTAGCATACCAGATGTGTTGAGTTCTATCATATGGAACAGGCAATGAAAAAACTGTCCGGGTCCCATCTGTGCGGTTTGTAATCACTGATGCGCTAGTCGTGTGACCGCAGGCACGGCAAATATTTTCTCTGGGTTTACATGTGCAACAAATGAACAGTCTTGGGTCGTGACCTGCTTCAATTTAGCAACACTTTGACTTTTCGATGTTATCATAGCAGCAAATGTGTAATTAGCCATACACAGAATATTCCGGCACCAGTTAAGCTCCGTATCGGCCAAAGCAGGTAATGTAGGAGTTACATCGTAACATAGTGCATAAGGCCGAAAAAAGACAATTGTCCATCCAGTTCGGCCTGTGATCCTGCAAGTCATCTATGAAAACAGTGGCTGATACATATGACGCCCTATTATATCCAAGAATTATATCCAGTATGTCTCCTGTAGTTGGTATATTATCTAAACATACACAGTATATTGCTGATTGTGGATTGCTGTGCCACATGTGTGAAAGTAGCCTAATAGATTTAGAGTTCTTGGCATCAGGCATAGCCGGATATTGCCGCTTGCCCGTCAGACCCTATTGACTATAATGGGAAACAGCGGGTACCTGCCCGCTCCCCGGCATAAATTGTGGGATTTCACTGGACAAAAAAACGTTGCGAACAGCAATTTTTGACCATCTGAATTCCGCCATTCATAACCGGATGCAACCGGTTCTCATTATAGTCAATGGGATCCAGCAAGCAAACGGCACTATCCGGCTATGCCGGATCCTGAGAACCCCGGTGTGCTGTTCTCTGCTGGAACAACCTGCCAGATTGCTGTGCTGCATGTGTGAAATTAGCCTTAGGGCTCATGCACACGACTGTTGCTTGGGTCTGCCTCCGAGTTGCATTATTTGCAGCTGGGATGCAGACCCATTCACTTCAATGGGGCTGCAAAACATGCGTGTGCTGTCCACATCAGTTGCTCTGTTCCGTGGCCCTGCAAAAAAATAGACATGTCCTATTCTTGTTCGTTTTGCAGGCAAGAATAGGCATTTCCATCATGGGCCGCCTGTTCCGTTCTGCAAATTGCTAAATGCACACGACCGGCATTGATGTTTTGCAGATCCGCAATTTGCAGACCGCAAAACATGGCGCGGTCATGTGCATGAGCCCTTAGTGTGTTGTTAGTTACATGGTACTAATCAGTGGTTGAACATTTCTTTAGTTGACCATCATCCCAAGGGTCTTATTATACTATGCCAAGGACATATGTGAGGAGTATTTCCAGATGTATGCCTCCTGCAGTTGTCGCCACTGGTTTAAGGTACCTTTGCACAAAAATGATCGTTAATTACGGCGAATCTGAGAGATTATCGAGCAGTGTAAAAGACAAGAATGATAGAGCGACATCCGACAATTGGTTTGATTGTTTGTGTGGGAACAAAAATCATTGTTGGACGTTAACGATTTCATATGTGTAAACAGGAATCGTTCACTGCACTCAGATTTCAGTTTTTTATATATTTTCTGTATATAGGATGTACTCAGCCATACTCTGACTAGTGTAGAGTAAATCTTTGGGCAGGATTTATTTAATTGTATTGACGCAGGAATTGTTAATTGAATTTGGGCACTTCCGCCTAGCACAGGAAGTGACCTCATGCGTTCTAGCGTGGAACGCACGCTGCTAAATACGATCCTGACTCCTCATGTGGTTATCCACCTGATTGTAATTGTACTGAGCACCAGGGTATAAATATGTGAGATGTTCACTTGCGCACTATCCCTTGAAGAAGCGAGATGCGAAACGCGCGTCGGGGTATATGATCACACTGGTCTGTATTATTTTACTTATCTATATTGGATTCATTGGTGCATTTCTGTGTAATTTTTTTCAGATTTTTTGTGTATTAATATGGCGGTATGTTTTGCACTATGCACTTTATCATGCTATGTGTGACACATTATTCTCAGTGTATAGCTAATGGGAGAAGTAGTCCAGGAGGTTGTGATATTTAATCGTCGACAGTGTGTTTTATCCGTCTGTATATGTCTGCCACCGTTATGTATTATCTATTACTTTTAAACTATTTGAATTAATAAAGATGATATATTTGTGTATTTATGTAGCACTGCGTAATGCTTATTGTAGGTGTTGTTATTAGTATTAAATAAGGACTGCAAAAAATTTTGGGAGCCCTATAGTGTATTGGGGTGATCCGATTTCACTTTGTGTCAATGCGACTGTCTGCTTTACAAATTATGGGATATGCGCAGGGGTGTAGCTAAAGGCTCATGGGCCCTGGTGCAAGAGTTTAGCTTGCCCCCCCCCCCCCTTCACTCAGCGCTGGTGCACCTAGCTTTTCTGCTGCCCAAGGCAAATATTAAAATGCCCCCCCCCCCCTCCCTCCAGTCCTACTGTTAAAGGGGTTGTCCTCTTTTTACTACTGATGAGTAATATCAGATCAGCCGGGGTTCTCCGGCACCCCTGACGATCAGCTATTTGAAGAGAGTGCAGCGCTTATATGAGAGCTGCTTTCTCTGTTCTGTTCACCTGCTCGCCGTAGCATTTGCAGTGATGAGCAGGTGAACAGAGCAGAGAAGGCAGCGCTCATACAAAAAAAATGAAAAAAGCTCCTTTAAAGACATACTTTGAAAACATTACATACAGCGCCACATATGTACCTCTTACATACAGAGATGTCTCCTCTGATGTAGATATTCTTTTTTCTCTTCTTCTCCTATTAGACCAGACCGCCATGGTGACTTCTTTCAGCCACACCTCGTCTCTGCAGAGTTTAACAAACAGACATCTTACTTTCCTACTTTTCTATCCTACTCCTAACCTTCTCAACACCCCATCCTGCCATACCCAATAATGTACCCACTGTGCCCCGAATGTTATCCTGCAGAAACAGTCCCCCTGAAAATACTGGTACCACACACATAGTGCGCCAGTACAAAAACACCCCTTTATATTGTGCGCTAGTACAAATAAATCTCCCCTTCCTTTCTGATCAAACCCCCATATAAAACCCTAAATGAGATCCCCCCATCTCAGACCAAACCCCCTTTAGACCTCTATGTCAGACCCATATAAGACCCCAGTTTTAGACCTCAGATCAGACCCCCATTAGACCTCCATGTAAGACCCCGACCCAATATTAGACCTCAAATAAGACCCCTATTAGACCTCCAGACTCCCACTAGACCTTCAGACCTCCATATCTGACCCCATTAGACCTCCAGACCTCCAGACCCCAAATCAGACCCCTATTAGACCTGTAGACCCCCAATCAGACCCCATTAGACCTCCAGTCCCCCTTCAGATGCCCATTAGACTTCTAGACCCCAATCAGACCCCTATTAGACCTCCAGACCCCCAGTCAGACCTCTCCAGACCCCCCCATTAGACCACTTCAGACCCCCAGTCAGACCTCCAGACCCCATCAGACCTCCAGACCCCCACCCAGTCAGAACTCCAGACCCCCATTAGACCTCTCCAGACCCCCCATTAGACCTCCATATCAGACCTCAGATCAGACTGTAAAATAATAAACGGTACAAAGGAAAAGTTCCAGCACTTGCATGTAGTTTCGTTGCGATATCTTTATTTTCCAAAACAGCTTCATATTTTAGGACCAATTCTGCACAATTGACGCATTTCGAACTTTTGCGTTCTTAGTCGACTAAGAACGCAAAAGTTCGAAACGCTTCAATTGTGCAGGAGTGCATGAATTGGTCCTAAAATGTGAAGCTGTTTTGGAAAATAAAGATATCGCAACAAAACTACATGCAATTGCTGGAACTTTTCCTTTGCACCATTTGAACTGCGGAATCTACTTGATTTGTTCCGTGCACGCAGATCAGATTAAGGGTGAGCTGGACTTTCATATACACTTGTAAAATAATAAAGTAACTTGCCTCTGCTGCCGCCACTCTCCTTGTCCTGGCTGTCTTCTCTTCTCAGGGCCCGCGCTGCAGTCACCTGACCTCCTGCAGCGTCTGGTCAGAGTGTGCTCTGTATGTCCTGACGCTGCAGGCAGCCAGGACACAGCAGCGCGGGCCCTGAGAAGAGTGAGCAGGAGGAGGGGAAAGTACTGTACAGTGCTCACAGCGCTTCTCCCCCCTCCTCCTGCAGACTAGTGAGCGCTTCCATTATGGAAGCGCTTGCTAGTATTCCCTTTATAAGATGCACTGCATCTTATAAAGGGAAAAGTACAGTGGCACTGGCAAGGGGGGTCCTCCCGGTCCCCTTGGCTTAGGAGCCTGGTCGCAACTGCGACCGCTGCGCCTCCTATAGTTACGCCATTCTTTTTAACATACAACATATATATATATATATATATAGGGGGTTCAGTCAGCACAACCCTATGCAGGTGCACATTGCTATGGCGAAATACAGATACAAACGCAAAAACACAAATGCAATCGCACTCTGCAACCAGCACTCTGCCCTGCCTCTATGCTGGATGTTGAATGAGGTATTGGTGTACATTTTGGCCAAAGTGTTATAAGCCACTCACCACGTCAAGGTCGCCTCCATGAGTGGTCCCTAACACTAGTTCCTACCTGTTATGGGCCATGACAGCCACACAAAGTCCAGGGAGCGCAGGTACAGCATGCCTCATTCAACATCCAGCATAGAGGCAGGGCAGAGTGCTGGTTGCAGAGTGTGATTGCATATATACATATATATATATATATATATATATAAATATATACACGGCCGTCTTTACCAAGGGGCAAAAGGGGCAGCTGCCCTGGGCCCAGTTGCTCCTGGGGGGCCCAAGGCAGCTGCCTCTTGAGCCCTGCTAGCTACTGCCCCGGGTGTCAGGCTGTCGGCTACACAGGCATCATGATCGTACTGTGTTAATGATCTTAATTCTAGGACCTTAATGAGTTTTGCTCTAGGACCTTAATGACATCATTACCATGTGACCAGTAACCTAGCAATTACTGGTCACATGGCTATGAGGTCATCACAGGTCCTGTGGAGTGTTGCAGAAGTTAACTGTGGAGCTTTTATGTGTAAAGATTACATCAGAAAAAGGTGACAGGGGCTGTTATGTTAATATACTGTAAACTACTGTATAGTGGGGTGCTGTATACTGTGTGGTGGGCTGTATATTGTGTGGTGGGCTATATATTGTGTAATGGGCTGTATATTGTGTGGTGGGCTGTATACTGTGTGGGGGCCTGTATACTGTGTGGTGGGCTGTATACTGTGTGGTGGGCTGTATACTGTGGGGGGCCTGTATAGTGTGGGGGGGCCTGTATAGTGGGGGGGGAGTGCTATACTGCTGTACTGTATAGTGTGGGGGGCTGTATACTGTGGGTGCGGTATAGTGTGGAGTGCTATACTGCTGTACTGTTCAGTGTGGGGGGCTGTATCGTGTATAGTTTGGGGTGCTGTATACAGTGAGGTGTTGTATACCGTGAGGTGCTGTATACTGTGGGCTGCTATACTGCTCTACTATATACTGTGGGGTACTGTATAGTGTGGGGTGCTAAACTGCATACTGTGTGGTGCTGTATACTATAGGGTGCTATACTGCATACTGTGGGTTGCTGTATACTATAGGGTGCTATACTGCATACTGTGTGGTGCTGTATACTATAGGGTGCTATACTGCATACTGTGGGGTGCTGGGGTGCACTGTAACGCTAGGGTGAGCCGAGCCCTGGTCTCCTTCCTGCAGAGCGGCGCCCACTTCCAGCCCAGAACACTGATCCTGAGCCGCTGGAGTCTTCAGAACTGGAAGTATTTACAGTCATTCACTGGACTCTACCAGATGTGTGGATTTTTTGTGTGTGTGTTGTGGTGGAGGGCGTGATTGCATGCTAAGGTGTGGGAAGGCGGGATCCAGGGGGCCCAAGTAAATTTTTGCCCAGGGTCCAATCAATATTAAAGACGGCCCTGTATATATATATATATATATATATATATATAAAAACCATAAACTCTTTACTATGATAATTCCTTCAAGGGGGAGGTCATTGAAGCCCCAAATAACTGAAAATACCCTACCGGGGTGAGCAATCTTGCCTCCAGCCGTTGCCCACCAGCTCAGAAGCACCACTGACGGGCCCCTTTTAATTCTGCCACAACTAGGAGTCCAGCCCCAATCATGGAGCCCTCCCATCCTCCTCACCTGTGAATATAACCAACTTCAAGGACTTCCCCCCGCCACCAACGCACAGACTTGACCCCTGAAGTCTACGCGTCCCTCCATAATTTCAAAGCCATCTCGATACCTTCCTATAACGCCAGATTCCACATATCCAAACCGACTGCATTTAAATGCACACCATCAGACCTTCTCAAGTTCTATGTGCCTCACCGCCACCGCCCTATTCCTGGCCATAAAGCGACCTATTGCCCAGTTCACCTTAACTCTCATCCTATTCACGCCCTCTACTGATCTGGCACCCCTCCAAACCTTCCTCGGGACTATATCTGACTATACTGTCAGCAACTTTGGAAACAAAGCCCATAACATCAACAGATCAAACTTAACGCCCTAAAGTAGTTCCCGAAACGACCGTGCTGCCAAATTGTTGCCACCCACATGCAGCACTAACACATTAGGTGCCCTATCCTTCCTAACAAACCGGTGTACTTCTGGCAACACCTCTGCCCATGCCAAGTAGACATATTAGGTCTTGCCGTGTCCATAAGAATCTGCAATAAAAAATAACACAAATAACACATGATGACCTAACCCCTCAGATGAACACAGTAAAAAAACAAAAAAAAAACGGTACCACCACTGCCGAACCGCTGCCCGGACAGCCCCCCATAAAACATATGAATGTCCAATGATCCACACAAGGGCTGGTACCGCACCTGTAACGAGAAAAAACCAATGCAAGGAACAATACTGCTCTTAAAAACCACTACCCCTGCAAAACCCCCCATTTCCCCAACTTCTTCATTACATTCGATTTAAGCAGACATAAGACCTAAAATGCATAGACTCCCAATGCCAAATGTGCTTTATAACCTCATCACTCAACCCCCACCGAGCTGCCTCCGTTGCCGCTCCTATCTTAAACTAATGACTTGAATACCCTGCCTGACCCAGCCCTAACTGATTTAAACATTTAGGAAAAACTGAAAGCGGGATAGAAAAGACCCATCATTATGCACTAACAACGGTAAAACCCCCATCCTCATTTCTGCCCCATATTCCCGTATGCATTGCACTGGACACATTGCACAGCCCGGAATGCCGAACAGTACTACTCTACGCCCTCTTCCTTGTACATCCGTCTTTGAGCGGCGGATGATGAATTCCACCCTATCGCAGAACAAATCCAAGTCCTCCCTGAGCAACCCTCCCACTCGACTAACCGTCGGACAGACCAACTCCCCCAAGCGTAACGCCCCAAAAAACTCCAAGGAAAACACTAATCTAAATAATCTGCAAAAAATCCCCCAAAACACCCCAACAGATGCAAACAATCTGGCTGCACTGGAAATAACCTAAACGCTGCTTCGATACTGGTCTTTGCTGGCAACGCCCCTTTTCCAAACTTCTTAACTCAAGCAACTGTCGCGTCAAATGAGGTATAGACCACTGAACACAAGGTCGGATCAATATTGTCATTGACCAACGATCCGCTTGGAAAAGACAGATGATGAATAAGTCGGAACTTTTTTGTAACAACCGCCAGTGGTAACACCCGCAAATTCACTAATGGTTGTTCTGAAAACGAGCCTGCCATCCTACCTAGCATAACCTCTTTTTTAAGTTTTTTTGCCACTACCTCTGGATGTTCACTAGCCGACCTCAAATTCCTTTTTAACAACACCGCCTCCCCTGGAACGAACAAAATTTTAAAACCCAATAAAAAACCCTCCTGTAACAAAGCCGCCGCCTCTCTATCCGGGTATCTATCTAGAAATGGCTCCATCCTTTCCAGACGCTATTGATGTCCCCCCCTCTTTGTCTATTACCCCCGAAGCAACGCATAGCCCCATGGGACCCCCCACATATGGAGCATTCATGCTTAAATTTGCGCTTAGCTCTGAATTTACAGCCCCCATCATTGAACGAGAAACACAATAACTTTGCGGATGCTTCCACGACATTGGATTGACCCCCATCTCCTGATTCCTCCCGAAAGGACTGACCCGACCTAATAGGCGTAGTCACCTTCAACCACAAAGCTATATCTTTGTGATTTCATCTCATTTCCACTGCCTAAACTGTTCATCGTAACGCAGCCACGCTATCCCCCCGTACACCCGATACGCCTTGCCGATTGCATCCAAGTAGCAAAACAGCGCCAAACAGCACTCTGGTGCCTTCTCCCCTATCACGCTTGCCAATTTGGGAAAGTTTGTGGTATTAAACAATATCTCCGCTTCTCCTCCTCTTTCTTACCATCTTCCCTCCGTACCCTATCCAGATTAAATGTATCCAACGGGAGCATATTTCCCCTTCCAAATTCGCTCCCTTACCTCCTGCTTTAAATGGCCCCTAACGGGCTCTCAAAGCATACATATACCTCCCCTCTCTCTTTGTCATCTAACCACACCATTTTATCATCCGCCGCGCCACCCGCCTGCCTTTGCACCAACGCCACACTACTCCCTATTGCTAACCTGCCCCTCCATACTGGACCCTCCAGGAGCCCCCATCACCATGCCGGCAACAGGGACGTCCCCCCCATACCCCAACCTGCTAAAAAGCTTGCTAACCCCCCAATAGCTGCCCTAAACCCTTACCTAAATCTATTGGGAGCCCCCCACCACCTCCATTACTCGCCGCTAACTGCGCAAAAGGTCCCCATGAAATCTCCGCTGGCTGCCTGGGGGCTGTGACCCCGACTGTGCTCAGCCACCTCGTGGGCTCTGCCTACACTGCGGATTCCTTCCACACCGGGGTGTGCAGTAGGAAGCTTTCCCCACCGCAACCCCGGCATGAAGGGTTCTCTGAAGGGCTCCGAATTCGGCGCTGAGCCCGGGGGGATTTCTGTGGGCTAAAGCGCGCCGGCAGCCTAGCCCTTCACAGGTGGGTAGCAGTGGGCTGAGGCGAAACTGATGCCTCAGCTGCCCCCCTTAGCATCTACTGCACCTGTTCCTGGATCCATCCGGTGCTGCGAACCTCCGCTGCCGCCCTCAGTTGCCTGCTGGTCTCCTCAGACTGCTCCATCGCTAAAGTAAGACCTGCACTAAAATGAACATGGCTTAGCTCTTTTCAGGTCTCCCTAAAATGGCCCCTTTCTTCTCCTTGCCTCAGCATTTTAACCCCTTAACCCACACCCCTAACTCAAATTGGCCAATCCCTACCCCTCTGGGACTATTTAAACCCACCCCTTCAACCAAACTACCCTAACCCTACCCGCCAGGGGTCTCCCTGAACCAAACCACCCGTCATGTTGGCCTCCCCTAAAGGCTCTGCCCCCAAGTCCGGCCATAACTTAAAAACTGGAGGCTCTTGCAGAAGTAGTAGTTTTATCAGGCTCAGGATCTCAGCTAGCTGTGACATACTCCCACTTCCTCTGGTGGATCTTGCCTGACAATAGGCAGTGGACTGCAAATTAGGTGGAAGTGAGACCCCTAGTGGGCATGACTTTACAGCTTTTTTTTTCCTCAGGTGGATATAGTTATATTTTTTTCTACATACACTATTCTCTATTAATGAAATGAAGTTCTGTAAAAGTACAGTGACTCTTTAACGTTAAGATTGCAGATTTGTGCCTATGACACTGGCTGACCTGTTACATGTGCGCTTAGCAGATGAGGGCATCTGTGTTGGTCCCATGTTCATATGTGCCCACACTGCTGAGAAAAATTATGTTTAAATATATGCAAATGAGCCTCTAGGAGCAATGAGGGTGTTGCTGTTACACCTAGAGGCTGTGCTCTCTCTGCAACCTCTGCACCCTCTGCACTGTTATTGACAGGGACAGCTGTGATGAAGTCTACACTGCCTGGTCCTGTCAATCAAGGTGCAGAGGATGCAGCAGTTGCAGAGAGAGCTAAGCCTCTAGGTGTAACGGCAATGCCCTCATTGCTCCTAGAGGCTCATTTGCATTTATTTAAATACCATTTTTCTCAGCAATGCGGGCACATATGAACATGGGACCAACACAGATGCCTTCAGCTGCCAAGAGTGCTAATTCTCAAAAATGCGGGCACATACGCATACTTACCAATGTTTAGATTGGTAAAATCACGATATCCAAAACCCCATCCCTGAGAATGCCCTGACTCCACCTGAGACCTTCCACTTATGGATGGGGTTATTCACTAGTGTTGAGCAGCAGGGGTCATATTCGAATTCACGATATTTCGCGAATATTTTGTAGAATATTCATTGAATAGTCGCAAATTCGAATATCCGTTATATTCTACAATTTTTTTTACTCGAAAAATCGGCAAGATAATGATTGTGTAATATGAATATTTTCATAATTCGAATTTTCGGATTCAAATTTTTTATTGCAAATTTTTCAACTTACAACTATTAGACAAAGAAGATTATAGCACTATATTAGCTAAATTGCTCTATATTTGATTTTTTTTTTCCGAATATTCGCTATATTGCTATAACTTTGTTTTTTAGAATATTCGTAATATTCTAAAACAAGAATATATAGCAATATAGCAAATATTCGAAAAAAACGAATATAGAGCAATTTAGCTAATATAGTGCTATAATCTTCTTTGTCTAATAGTTGTAATTTTTTTCTCATCTGAAGTTTAGATTTGAAAAAAATTACAACTATAAAAAAAAGATTATAGCACTATATTAGCTAAATTGCACTATATTCGTTTTTTCCGAATATTCGCTATATTGCTATAACTTTGTTTTTTCGAATATTCGTAATATTCTAAAACAAGAATATATAGCAATATAGCGAATATTCTGAAAAAAACTAATATAGAGAAAAATTTGCAAACACTACTACTCCTAAAGTCAAGTATATTGCAGCCTTCTTATTGGCCCACAAGCTAGAAGCAGGGAGGGATCATGTGTACTGATGAAAAAAAATATATATAAATCGAATAAAAAAATAAATAAATAAATAAAAGGGAAAAATAAAAAATTGAATATTTGAAATTACGAATATATATAACTATATTCGAAATATTTGCGAATTTTCGAAGTACCTATATTCGCAATAAAAATTCGAAATTCGAATATTCGTGATCAACACTATTATTCAAGCCCATTTTGGTCGGGGCAGCCCAAATTTGCCGGGACTATCTCTGAAAATCAGGAACAGTCCCTGAAAATTTGTGACAATTGGCAACTATGCATATGAACATGGGACCAACACAGATGCCTTCAGCTGCCAAGTGCACATGTCACAGGTCAGCCAGTGTCATAGGTACAAATCTGCTGACAGATGTCCTTTAATAGAAGAAGAAGCAGCAGATTTTCACGCTATTTGATATGCAAGAAAAGGTATAATTTTATGCCCAAATTGTCTGCTTATTTCCCACTTCTATAAAAGTAGAATCATAAAACAGAAATGGCTTGTACATTATAATTACTGTCTTCTGAATTATAGATTTCTATATAATCGGTGGTCAGTAAAAATTGAACTGCTGAAATATACTGTAAAAAGTGATTTTAAATTGATGGTTTGATGGTATCCAACCTGTATATTACATGTTACTAAAATATTTTGTGAGTTGTGTAACTGTAGGCAGGTCCTTATCTCTGTAGGGGCCTATCGGGACCTCTGCCTTATAGGAGAAGTGCTTTTGGAGGATTATAATTGTATATTAAAATGAATCCAAACAGGGCTCTCTAATTAAACAGAAGAACATGCCACTTTTAACTGTATTTAGATCGAACTATAAAGCACTGGAGGCATAGATAAATCAGTCATGTAACTAGAAATGACTGGGCCCTATAACAAATTCTTGTATGGGCCCCCTCCCCTCAGAAACTTCTTCGCAACCATGCAACTTTCATTCCTGTGGCTAGTCAAGATGGCTCTCTCAGACAAGGCTCGGCAGCCGCTCCCTCAGATTCCTACACTTATATACTGTATGTCATGTCGTCAGCTGGAGGGCAGCAGGTTGAGCATGCCTGCTTTAAAACAATTAGTGAACAAATGTGCGTATACTTAGAATTAGAGATGAGCGAAGTTATAGAAAATTTTATTTTGCTGCTTCGCCAAATTTCACAAAGAAATTTGTTTTGTGATAAATTATTTCATTATGAAGCGTATTTCTTTGTATGTCATAGGTGCAATACCCGGGAATGGCGTTTGCGCCGCTGCCCACGTCAGTGAACCCCTCAGATGCCGCATTCATCGCTGACCACAGCATCTGAGATTAAAACTTAAGTCTTTCAGCGGTTAATCAGTAAAAAAAAAAAACTCACCTTATCCATTTGGTAACGACAAATCTCGCACGGTGATATGATATATTCAATCAAGATGGCCGCGGAGGGGAAATGGATGAGGTGAGTATGTTTTTTTTACCGCCATTTTAAGGAAAATCGAGGAAGCACGAGGAAATTTGGCTTCGCGGCAAATCGAATTTTTTTCCTGACGTCCACTTCGGATACTTCCGTTTGCTCAGCACTACTTAAAATAGTAATGAAATCATTTTAATAATCAGTGGAAAACTTGGAAAACATCATCTTCAAAAACAAACTTGAAACATTTCAAATTTGTACTTTCATTGTAGGAGAATAACATTTTTTCATATTTTGTAGTAACCAGGCAACATCACCTATAACCTCGAAGGAGAAATATACTTTTTATTTGTTGTACTTTATGAATTTTTGTGTAGGGGGATGGAATAAAAATGTGTTCCAGACATAAGAAAAATGTGAAAAGCTTTAGGCTGGAAGGGAAATAACTACAGTATCTTACTACCTACCTAGTATTCGTGATACACAGGCCAGGGAACTAAACTTGCCTCCAGTATCAAACTTTACAGTATGAAAATTCTCTGACACAATAATTCACCACTGCCGAGGTTTTCACATGCTGAGCGCGCATTTAGAAGAGCTTGTGCTAAAGCTTTAAACTTCTCCCAGTCACATTAGGTTAGACTTCATACAACGCTACAAAGGAAAAAGATGACTCAGAAGAAAAAGCATTTTGAAGGGCTAGAAGTCTATAGGCTAGAAGTCTATACTTTCAAGCCCACGCTGGTTGTGATCTCCACTCCTGATGCCTCCACAGTGGTGCCAACTTGTAAAAGGCGTTATCAAAGCCTAAAATAACCCCCATTATAGGGGAGTAGGTAAGTATGATGTATGCAAAGGGCCCAGGTATTGGGGTGGTCATTATAGGGGTTGGATAACATCTTTAAAGCTGTAGTCTAGCCACTAAAAGTGATACCTGTCTGATCCCTCTCTGCCTCCGTTCCAATGCCTCCCCGGTCTTCTATTGGTCTCTGTATTTCCTGGTCCCTGCCAGCAGCACAATGGGAACAGCAGGGGAGATGTTGCATTTTTTTTTTGTTCAAAGAATTCTGGATGGAGATGAGCAGATTTCTTAAAAATTAGTTTCAGGCTTCATTTTCAGAAATGAAAGAAGTTTTGAAAAATTAGATTTGTCTGCTTCGCCGAACTTCGACATGAAATTCAATTTGTTACAAATTACTTCATCACAAATTGATTTCCATTGTATGGAGTGGGCTCAATGACAGGGAATTGCAATCCCAGCATCACTGATTACGTCACCGCGCGCTCCCAGCGTGATCACATGGTGATGTTATCATGCTCACCGCAGGTCCTTTGGCGGCTTTTCTTCACTCAAGACGGGAGCGGACGGCCTCTCAGTGAGCAAGTGAATGAAGTGAGCATTATTTTTTTTTCAGCCAACATTTTGGGACAAATGTGTTCGTTACCACAAAGCACAAGGAAATCCGGCTTCGTGACATTTTTCTGACATTTGAATCAAAGTCCGCTTCGCATAATTCGATTTGCTCGACACTACTGATTTGGTCAACTTGATTCTCAGATTCGATTCCAGTCTAAATGAATTCGACCCAAATAGAAGGAGAAACTTTTCAATTGCCCTGAAAACTCGTGTATGATGTTCTGTGGTTTCTTAGGACTATATACAACAGTCTTTTATGCCAAGACATCATTAGTAATGTCAACGTGAGAGAAACCTACATGGCTATAGGTAACTGGATGGTAGGCGGCAGTAACAAACAGCCTCTTTAATAACTCACGCATTGTCGTTTTTTTCTAAAGATGGTTGTCTTATCTTGGACATTGGGGTCATATCACTAGGATATACCACAATGTCTGATAGGTGCCACCTCTGGAACCCACACCTATTCTTAGAATGGAGCCCACAAAGTTCAGGAAGGCGCACTGCACATGCACGGCTGCCCTCCATTCATTTTTACGAAACTGCTGAATATAGCCTATCGCTGACTATTTCCCTAAGCCGCTTAGAAGGGAATGGAGTGGTGGCCGCATTTGCATGGTTCGCTTCCCATTCATTTTAATAGGACTCACGAAATTAGGCAAGCGCGCTACTCAGTTATTTTCAGCAGTCTCATAGAAATGAATGAAGTCTGGCCGCGCATGTGCATGCACCCTCCTGCACTTTGCGAGCTCCATTCAAAGGATAGGTGCAGGTCCCAGAGGTGGGACCTGCACATATCAGTCATTGGGGGCATATCCTAGCAATCCAAGATGGGATAACTCCTTTAATTAAAAACTGTCCAAAATGTTGCCCTTTTTGCTAGCGATGCCTTCTTCTCTGTGTTCTGATCTATAAAATGGTGGTCGCCATTTTGAACCATTCATCTGCAACTAATTGCAAATGTTTCGAAATGTCTTCGATGACCTCACTAACTGGGTATTAAAAAAAAAGTTTGATGGCAACTCCTGTCACCTTTCCCGACATCTCTGCTTTAGTAACTGTTGCATTGCTCATGAGACAACATTCAGAACCATAGGTTGTCTTATAAGCTCCTAGTAGGAATAACAGAGGAATGGCACAACATAGAGTAATATGAATAGATGCTCCAGAACTGTGAATAGGGGAGTTATTACTAAAACAGATATGTCAAGAGACGTGATAGGTCCTCCCTAATAAATGTCCTTAGTTTATCACAGCTGTAAGATTTATTATTGTTCATATCTATCTATCTATCTATCTATCTATCTATCAATATTGATAGATAGATAGATAGATAGATAGATAGATAGATAGATAGATAGATAGATAGATATGTAGGTAGATAGATACATAGATAGATATGAGATAGATTGATAGACAGATAGATAGATAGATAGATAGATAGATAGATAGATAGATACTGAACAATATGACATAATTGCATATGGGGCCGCTAGTTTATGTACTGGGCTGGGAAACATGAGCTTGAAGTTTTGAGATTTCTCTCTGATGGCAGCTGGATCGCTGGGTCAGCTTTATATCTCTTTACGACGTGCTAAGCCTCCTTGTTTTATCGCCACTGTAAGTGGAAGCGACAATGAATTCTAGCATTGTTAAAAAAATTTGATTTATCATAAAGCTTCATGCATTTCTTGCCGTCCCCACGTGTATTTATAAAGACATCATCGCACTATATGCTTCGGCATTTTCCGAACCCTAATGTAAATTGATTGCAGTTAGCAGTTTGCCATATGCTCCCATTATGAACTACTTTGCTTCCAATATCATTTGAAGAGAAGATTTTTTACTTTGAAGTATAGCCACAATATGGTGTGTATGTTCTCCAAAGTCATGCTTTTCTGAACACAGAAGGCGTCCTAATGAATGAAGACCGTCTAGATGGTGTGAACGTACAGGGTTCCTCACAAACTCATTGCCTTAGAATATAAAAATGCTCTGCATGTCAACTAATATCATTCAAAGCAAGGCTGCTGTATCGTGTGCTACTCTGGCCTGCTCTTGCGGTGAGTGACCTGTCAGTATTATAGGGGGCAACACTGGCCTGAGCATCTACAGCTTCCACCCAAACATCACACTGTCACGGCCATGGCTATGACCGTGACTCCTTTACCGCATGCAGTTGCCTGTGGTTTAGTTTGGGTTTCAACCACAGGTGTGGGTCGCTGGTTGTGGCCTCACTTGTGGTTGCCGCGGGCAACTAGTTGTGTAAGTGTGTGTGCAGCAGAGCAGCCTGAGCGTCGCTAGGCAGCTTGCTGCCCTGGCATGCGGTCTCACCTGACTTCCTTTATGTTAGGTGTGTGTGTATGTGTGCACTTGTGTTTATGTATTGTGTGCACTTCCCCTTTAAGTGGTGTTTGGAAGGGTTAACTCCCTTCCCAGTGTGTGTGTGAGTCACTGGGCGTGTCTGACCGTTGGGTGTGGCCTCTTTGGCCTATAAAGCCTCTGTCTTTGGGTTGGCTCAGTAGGTTGCTTCAGCCAGGCATAGCTGAAACAGCCTCCTGTGATTTACCATCTACCAGTGGGGGCCTCCCTTCTGGTCATAAAACTTTGTTACACAGTGTTATCTAGGTGTGTGTGGAGTTTTGTATTATTGCAGCTTATGGTCCAGGGTTCCTGTGTGATGTCTGGTGTGTGCTGTGTTCCTTGGTGTCTTGAACTAACAGCACCTGCACATGGGTTCCTGGTTGTGTTGTCTGTGGCAGGTGAGTGTTGTATGGATTACTTTTGCCTGTCACTGCCATAGCTGTTTCTGTTTCCCTTTGTAGTTTGGCCACATTAGATTCTTGTTTCTCCATCTCCAGGAGGAACGGGCTGTCTACCCAGCTCCTAGCTCAGGGAACGACGGAGGGTCAGTAGGGATCCGAGGTTCCTGAGTATGGGCCCTCCTACCTTTAAGGGCGGCCCATACAGCTAGGAGTCAGGGTCAGATTAGGGAAGCGCTAGGAGGTGACCTGCTCCCTAATTCTGTGGTTCTGGCCAAGTGACAACCCTTCCATCTCCTGGCACCGCACGGCTGAGGGTTTTCCCCATCCTCAGCCGTGACACACACATCTGGTAACACAACCTATAGAATGGCAACTGCACTGGATACACAACCATAGGAGGTACTGCACAGGGTACCGACAAGCCTAAGAGTATAACACTAGCATTTATCCCCTTAATATCCTCCTTTTTATTTCATTCTACCCTCTCTCATAATTTATTAAAAACTGTGGGAGAGTTGCAAAGATGATTGACCCTTCATTTTCACATACACATCAGACAACACTGGTTTCTGGCAGTAAGGTAACTGTTTGCAGCAGAAACGTCCATGCCTCTGCTCTATCTGCTATAGGAGACTGGGAATGTTAAGCCTCACCCCCTTAAACAAGCCATACCCCATGCATAAAACCCCAGTCAGGCTGGAGAGGCTCACAGTGGCTCTGATTGTGACTTGAGAGGGGTAAAATGCATTAATTTCAACCTGATTGAGCACAAAATCCCACAGCTACAGGAGGGTAAGGTGTGGGGAAGGAAACATTGCCAAGATATTCCCGATGCTGCAGCATTATACTTTACATTGCTGCATCAGGATTGTGCATGCAGAGGTAGGTGGTACAGTGATGTGCGGATAATGCAGCTGCTTAGTACTACCCACTGGATCTCCAAAGCCAAGGAATAACAAGCAGGACCAAGCACTGAAAACATGGAGAAATAGTGGGAAAAAAATGATCATGGACTGGCGAAACCTGTTTAATTTTAAATAGAAATCTGATTTGAGAACAAAACAAATGAAAGGAGTGGATAGAAATAACTTTTTAAAGGGTTGTGTCATGAAACATATTCTACATTTTTCAAACCAGCACCTGGATCTGAAATTTTTTGTAATTGCTTGTAATGAAAAATTTTGTACAGCCAGTGAGCTATACAATAAAATGTATCTATATAGCGCCACCTGCTGTTTATAGTTTTCTTTATTTTTCGGCCTGCTCACTGAGATGCTCAAAAGTGCTCAGTTAAAATTTTTAACGCCCACCAGCCGTGGCAGTTACAGGGAGTGAAAGGACACACCCTCTGGCCTGCCAGGCTGAAGATAATCTAGCATAGCAATTGAGTGTGGAGTGTTGAGTGAGTGTGGAGACCCATGTGCAATACAGGGCTGTTTCGAGATTTGTTAAGAAGGTATTTCCAAGTACTATATGATGTCCGATTTTCATTTTTTGCATCAATCATGGCATAACTACTTGAAAGGCTTCAGAGGCAATTTGTTTTTAGGATTGCATTTCACAAATTTTGGGCTAAAAATATATATTTTTTTCAATTGGTCTTTAAAAAGATTGAGCTGTTCTGTCACAAAGGGTTTACTGTTTTTCTAGCTGTTTGACTGGTACTTTGACTTTCACTTTGTGCCGGTCATCTAATAGACCTCATCTCTAACCTACTGAGAGGTCCCAAACACTTATTTAAGCCACATTCTTATCAGTAAGTATTTTTATGAGTTTTTATAATGTCAGAGATCAGAGATAAGAAGTCTGTCTGTTCCCCAGATGACAGAAAAGACAAAAAATCCAACGGGTGCTACTAGAGCATGAAAAAGACTTAATATCTCTAATAAAGACCAATTATAAAAATTACTTTTAGCTTAAAATTAGTACAATGCAATAATTAAAAAAAATGCCCCCAAAGGTGTACATAGCATTTAAGTATTATTTTTTTATCTCAGATGTTAAGTTTTTCTCAAATATAATAAAGAGTACTTATACAGTATACTGTATATACAAAGTAACGGTTCATGCTGTTTTATGTTTTTGTTCTGTTGCATGGAGATGATTTGGCCTTGAAGGAATTTTATATCCGCAAACATGTTTTTACGGCGTTTGCTTGATGTTCGGTTTTGCCGAGAAAACCCTCCCTTTGGGCCAAAGAGCAGAGCTTTCATAAACTCTGATCTGAAGACGTGTATCATTGTGTATTCTAAAATTCAGAACCTAATGACTGTCTCAAGTGTAATGCTTTAAACTAACAAGCACTTGCTTAACATTTTGACTTACATGATGAAAAGAAGCCTTCAACAGAAAGTACATGCATCTCCACCAGGCTCTAGTCATTTTTGAAGCCCTTAACAAGCAGTGTGTTGGGGTGTAGTAAAACACCCAGTAAAGGTGATTACATGAAGTTACATCAATTTTATTCAAACCCAATGAGAATTAAAATGATGTTTCTTTTGTAGAGTCACATGTAAAGTGTGAAAGAAAATCATCTTTAATCATAGGACATTTTCCACAGTACTTCAGTATGTGCAGCATGCCTAGTTATGGTTCAAAGTAACATGAGCAGTATATAAGGATTCATTTTAGCTTTGGGCTTAGAACAAGTACATGTATTCAATTATAGACAGATGTATTTCTAGTATTATTGTATTTTTTGTAACCAAAGAAAATCATATTGTATGTGTTATTTGTAGACTCAGATTCGGTTTAAAGAGGCCCACCAAAGTACCAAAGCCATCTAGATTTGACTTTGGAGTTAAAGGGGTTATCCTAGCAAATATAATGATGAACTATCCTCAGGATAGGTCATCTTTAGTGTTGAGTGAATCGAAGATCTGAATTCAGGAAAAATTTGATTTGCCAAATTTCCTTGTGCTTCTTGGTAACGAATCAATTTTCTCTGAAATGGTGGTAAATAATAAAGAAAAATACTTACCTGATCCATTTCATTGCGAAGAGGCCATGGCAACCATCTTGCTTGAAGATTCCGCACAAAATCTCTTGCGATGTGACGTATGACGTCACCACGCTAGCCGACGTGATGACTTCATCACGCCCTGTGCGAGATTTCACGCTGGATCTTCAAACAAGATGACAGCAGCGGCCTCTTTGTGATCAAATGGATGGGGTAAGTATAATTTAATATTTTTATTTTTTATTGCAAACACTAAAATGCTTTAATATGGATATCTGACTGGTTCAATGACGGGGGAGAAGCGCAATCGCCATTCCCTGTCAGTGCACCCACTATTTACAAAGATATGCGCTTCGTGACAAAGTAATTCATCACAAAGTGAATTTTTTTGCAAAATTCAGCGAAGCGGCTGAATCGAATTTTAGAAAACTTCACTCATCTTAGAAAACTTCACTCATCTCTAGTCATCAATATCCAAGTACCTAGTTTTAGAGGTGCTTCAAAGACGCTCCGTGAGTGCACTATGTTGTAGCAGCTGTATCGCAGCAGAACCGCAAAGTCTGCCGCATAGAGGGAGGCACTGTAATAGGTAATTTGATACTGCGCTCTGGGACTGTGAACGTATTTTGAATTAGTACAGGATTATCGTGTTTAAATTATATCAAGCACAGAGTATACACCTATATCCAAGTATCTGTCTGGCTTAACCAGTATACCTGTAATGTGGACTCCTGCTTGTACTCCGATGCTCCTGCTTGTGCTCCAGTGTTCAGTGCGGAGGTTTGCCTTTCAGGGGTTGTTGATTAAATGGATGTTGCTCACCGAGTCATCGATGCTGGGGTACGGAATGTAGATCGATCCAGGTATCGTATTGTTTGGCGTGCTGCCTCGCGCCCCGGCCGGTGGCGCGATGCTGAAGCAGGTAGAGGTTGGACAAAGTTTAGCGCTCACTAGGAGCAGCGAGTGACTTCACTACCGCGGTCATCAGAGACCACAGGTGCCAGGTATCTCTTATCCAAGTACCTGCACCCCTGTCGATCAGCTGTTACAGGAAGCTACCACACTCATCGGAGCTCTGTATCTCTCCCAAACACAGCCTTATAGATTGTAAGCTCTTGCAGTCATCTACCCCTCTCTACCAGTCTTTTAATAGTTTCTTGTTTACTGTGCTTTTTATTTCTGTGTAAGCCCAGCTGGAAGTACAGTGCCATGGAATTAATGTCGCTTTAAAATAATAATAATAATAATATTGCAGTTTTGCCCCATTCACTTCAATGCAACTAGGCCATGTGACCAATGTACGGTAAAATCACATGGCCTAGGAAGAGGCCACGGCACTCACAGAGCGCCAACCTCTTCTAACAACTGATTGACAGGGGTCCAAGAAGTCAGACCCCCATAAATCTGATTTTGATTACCTATTCAGAGGATAGGTCATCAATACTAATTACTGGATAACCACATAATTTTTTTTTGCCGCTAAAGCTTCATTCTTTTAATTGGATTTTCAAATAATTATGCGGGCCCAAGAAATCCCAGTGTGACACTAACTTAGTTCATTGATAAGAAGAAAAGTTGAGGGGCAATAAGACAAATGAATATCAGTGGAAATTAATTTTTTAACAAAAAAAGGCATATTGAACATATTACTTGAAGACCCAATTTTGAGTAAGACAAGCCCATCAAAGAACCATAGGATCCAATTGCAGGCTTTGGCTAAGACCCACTAATTGCACTAAATATCTACTAGAAAACACCATCTGGAGGGTTTTTTTTGAGCCAGATGACCTGATGGGCCAAAAAAATGACCTGATGGGCCCAAAAAATCCCAGTTTGACACTAACTTAGTTTATTGATAATGTTTAAAGGGTAAGAGGAAAAGGTGAGCGGCAGTAAGAAAGATTGGAGAGGAGTCATTGATTTTCCAAAATGTAGATCACTTTAATGTGTTGTGAATGTCAACTCATACAGTAGATGAAATGACATCATAAATTAGCAATTGACATTTATGTGTATAGGGGCAGACTGGCCATAGACCCGACTGAGAAATCTCCTGGTGGACTGCCTTGCTGTTCGCCCTCATAGGTCACAGGCCACTATACGAGGCAGTGCACAGATGGCGCAGGGATGCAGCTGTCTCAGGTCACAGGATAGGTGAGGTAATACAAACTGCATCTTGGAAGTAGACTCCGTTTTTTTTTTTTTCTTTCCTTGGCCACTTATATAAATTATATAAATGTTAAAGTATAAATCTGAAGGTATTAAAAATTAAAGAATGGGCTGGGCACCCTCTATATCTGGAATCAATGGTACTTTATTTAATACTTAAAATATCAATATTAATCACAGAGTTAAAAGTTCAATTAAGTTATAATATACATAAATAATACAAAGTAATGCAAAGGTCTGGCCAGACTAAAAAAGTACCTATGAACAAGTACGACCACTCAGTTCCTAAACACAATGGTTTTCCTGTAAACTAATCCTCGAATTGTATATGAATCTCCACTTGAAGGTCGGATTTTCACGAATATTCGAATTTGTATTCGCATAAATTCGAATATGTATTCGCATAAAAAATTTGCATGGAAAATTAATTGAAAAATTTGCATTGAAAATTCAAATATATAATCACAAGAATTCAATTATAATCACAAGAATTCGGATATATAGTCACAAGAATCTCGAATATTCGATCTGAAGAATCTAATCCAATGTCCAACACCTTTTCAATATATGTTAGTCCAATTTTCGCTGTAGGTTTAATTAGTCTCTTTAGTCACTGATACATCTGTCGGTTATATATTGATTATATTTTCATCGCTAAGTGCTTATTTTGTCTACTCACATACCAGGTACACGTAGGCGGCTCCGATCAACAGTCCGCGGCGTCCCGCGTGGCAATCAGAAAGATGTCTTCCGCTATTGCTTGTACGTGTGAGTATCAACTTATATTAGAGCAAGCACAATAACGCGATGTGTCCAAAGATTTTCGACAGATTATCCTTTGTTCTGACCCTATGGGTTTTAACTTACTGGCGCCAGTGATTTCCTTCTAGTTCACAGCTGTGCAGTCTTAATAGATTTCCTCCAAATAGGTTCAAAGCTGCAAAGATTGAAAGGTTGATGTTCCTTATGTTGAATCGGGGGGGTCCAGTACCAGACGCGTTTCGGGGCTCTTAGTGGCCCCTTCCTCAGTGGTTGACCTCCCCTCCATAATGTCTCTCCTTTTATAGTGAGTTCTAGTGATTTGCAAAACAGAGAATGGATCTGGTTTTCCTCAAACTTCGTACTGGATTTCAATTGTAAAATCTCTCTGGATAAAGTAATGTTATTTTCTCCAATAAGGATATCATATTTCACAGTATTTATCACTCTATAGGCTTAAATGCAGAGTCTACATCATATAGCACCATAAAACGCACCAAGAGTAAAAAACCGCATGTGCGGTAATGATGCGTTTTTGCTGCGTTTTCTTTAAAAATCATATTTTTTGTCATATTGATGTGTGTATACTATAAATACACATGTACATAAGTATATAAAGATATAGACATCAAATACATAATATCTTCTTATTGATCTTCATTATATAGACTTTTACAGATCCATAAATGTTAATGCAGCAAAAAACTCAGATAATCATAAAAAACCGCATATGCGGTATTATTGCGTTTTTGCTGCGTTTTCATTGATAAACCATTGCTTGAGTTATGTTGTACATAAATACTTTATAATATATATAGTAATCCTATACAAAAAAATATATATAAAACTTATATAAATATTTAAAAATGCACTAAAAAATTATTTATATATATAAAAAAAGCCTTCATGTCAGATATAACGATATGGAGAGATCTGTATTCTCAAAAAAACCTTATCTTATAAAAATATATTCTAAAAAATTGGAAAAATCTCGCGGAAAATCTCGCGGAAAATCTTTTGCAGACCTCAATGTTAATGTCACGACCCTTGGTCATGGTCGTGACTCCTTGGGAGCCGCATGCGGTTGCCCGCGGTTTGGTGTTGTCAACCGCAGCTGGGGACACTTAGTTGTTTGCCTCAGGTGCGGTTGCCGCAGACAATAGGCATGCGTGCGGTTGCCCTTGGCAACGTGTTTTATGTGCACTCCCTTTGTTGTTTTGTGGTGCACGAGGTTATGTGTTGTATGCACGTAGACACCTCCCTTCACCTGTGGTTGTCCGCGGCAACGTCTGTTGTTGTATGCATGTGGTGGCAGGGTTTCGGCCTGCGGGCTGTTCCCCAGAACATGGTGGCCACGCATGCCGTTGCTGGCGGTAACAGGTGAGTGGGTTATGTATTATGTGCACTTCCCCTTATATGTGTGTTTTCCCTTCTGTGTGCTGGAAGGGTTAACTTCCTTCCCAGTGTGTGTGATGTCACTGGGTGTGGTTGACTGGTGGGTGGGGCCTTTTGGCCTATATAGCCTGAGTCTCTTGCAGGCTTCAGTAGGTTGCTCTCAGCCATGCTGGCTGGAGCAGCCTCCTGTCTCCTCCATCTGCCTGGTGAGGACCATCCTTCTGGTCATAAAACCTTTGTCAGTTAATCTTATGTTTCATGGTGTTCCAGGTGTGTGTGGGGTTTTATGTTAGTGCAGCTTGTGGTCCTGGGTTCCTGTGGGATGTCTGGTGTGTGCTGCGTTCGTTGGTGTCTGAACCGCAGCACCTGCACATGGGATCCAAGGTTTTGTTGTCTGTGGCAGGTGAGTGATGTGTTGGTCCCATTTGCCTGTCACTGCCATAAGTTCTGTTATTGTATTCCCCTGTGTTGCTTGGCCGTTGAGACTCCTGCTCCCCCGTGCCTTGGAGGAGCAGGTCGTCTCACTCTGTCCCCTAGTACAGGGTCGACTTGAGGGCTCGTAGGGACTTTAACCTCCTCCCGTCTCGCTAACGCCGAAAGGCGTCAATGCTGCGGCGCTGCCAGGTCACACTAACGCCGATTGGCGTCATCTCGCGTGAGCCGAGATTTCCTGTGAACGCGCGCACACAGGCGCGCGCGCTCACAGGAACGGAAGGTAAGCGAGTGGCTCTCCAGCATGCCAGCGGCGATCGCTCGCTGGCAGGCTGGAGATCTGAATTTTTTAACCCCTAACAGGTATATTAGACGCTGTTTTCATAACAGCGTCTAATATACCTCCTACCTGGTCCTCTGGTGGTCCCTTTTGTTAGGATCGACCACCAGAGGACTCAGGTAGGTCAGTACAGTCGCACCAAACACTACACTACACCCCCCCCCCCCCGTCACTTATTAACCCCTTATAAACCCCTGATCACCCCATATAAACTCCCTGATCACCGCCCTGTCATTGATCACCCCCCCTGTCAGGCTCCGTTCAGACGTCCGTATGATTTTTACGGATCCACGGATACATGGATCGGATCCGCAAAAAGCATACGGACGTCTGAATGGAGCCTTACAGGGGGGTGATCAATGACAGGCGGGTGATCACCCATATACACTCCCTGATCACCCCCTGTCATTGATCACTTCCCTGTAAGGCTCCATTCAGACGTCCGCATGATTTTTACGGATCCATGGATACATGGATCGGATCCGCAAAACACATGCGGACGTCTGAATGGAGCCTTACAGGGGGTGATCAATGACAGGCGGGTGATCACCCATATACACTCCCTGATCACCCCCCTGTCATTGATAACCCCCCTGTAAGGCTCCATTCAGACGTCCGCATGCGTTTTGTGGATCCGATCCATGGATCCGTAAAAAATCATGCGGATGTCTGAATGGAGCCTTACAGGGGGGGTGATCAGTGACAGGGGGGTGATCACCCTGATTACCCTGATCACCCCCTGTCATTGATAACCCCCCTGTAAGGCTCCATTCAGACGTCAGCATGCGTTTTGTGGATCCGATCCATGTATCCATGGATCCGTAAAAAATCATGCGGATGTCTGAATGGAGCCTTACAGGGGGGGTGATCAGTGACAGGGGGGTGATCACCCTGATTACCCTGATCACCCCCTGTCATTGATAACCCCCCTGTAAGGCTCCATTCAGACGTCAGCATGCGTTTTGTGGATCCGATCCATGTATCCATGGATCCGTAAAAAATCATGCGGATGTCTGAATGGAGCCTTACAGGGGGGTGATCAATGACAGGCGGGTGATCACCCATATACACTCCCTGATCACCCCCTGTCATTGATCACCCCCCCTGTAAGGCTCCATTCAGACATCCGCATGATTTTTTACGGATCCATGGATACATGGATCGGATCCACAAAACACATGCGGATGTCTGAATGGAGCCTTACAGGGGGGGTGATCAGTGACAGGGGGGTGATCACCCTGATTACCCTGATCACCCCCTGTCATTGATAACCCCCCTGTAAGGCTCCATTCAGACGTCCGCATGCGTTTTGTGGATCCGATCCATGTATCCATGGATCCGTAAAAAATCATGCGGATGTCTGAATGGAGCCTTACAGGGGGGGTGATCAGTGACAGGGGGGTGATCACCCTGATTACCCTGATCACCCCCTGTCATTGATAACCCCCCTGTAAGGCTCCATTCAGACGTCCGCATGCGTTCTGTGGATCCGATACATGTATCCATGGATCCGTAAAAAATCATGCGGATGTCTGAATGGAGCTTTACAGGGGGGGTGATCAGTGACAGGGGGGTGATCACCCTGATTACCCTGATCACCCCCTGTCATTGATAACCCCCCTGTAAGGCTCCATTCAGACGTCCGCATGCGTTTTGTGGATCCGATACATGTATCCATGGATCCGTAAAAAATCATGCGGATGTCTGAATGGAGCCTTACAGGGGGGGTGATCAGTGACAGGGGGGTGATCACCCTGATTACCCTGATCACCCCCTGTCATTGATAACCCCCCTGTAAGGCTCCATTCAGACGTCCGCATGCGTTCTGTGGATCCGATCCATGTATCCATGGATCCGTAAAAAATCATGCGGATGTCTGAATGGAGCTTTACAGGGGGGGTGATCAGTGACAGGGGGGTGATCACCCTGATCACCCCCTGTCATTGATAACCCCCCTGTAAGGCTCCATTCAGACGTCCGCATGCGTTTTGTGGATCCGATACATGTATCCATGGATCCGTAAAAAATCATGCGGATGTCTGAATGGAGCCTTACAGGGGGGGTGATCAGTGACAGGGGGGTGATCACCCTGATTACCCTGATCACCCCCTGTCATTGATAACCCCCCTGTAAGGCTCCATTCAGACGTCCGCATGCGTTCTGTGGATCCGATACATGTATCCATGGATCCGTAAAAAATCATGCGGATGTCTGAATGGAGCCTTACAGGGGGGGTGATCAGTGACAGGGGGGTGATCAGGGAGTCTATATGGGTGATCACCCCCCTGTCATTGATCACCCCCCCCCCCCCCCCCCCCCCCCCCCCCTGGTAAGGCTCAAAAATATCTTGGTCAAATGCCAACTTTGTATAAAAAAATGGGAAAAGTTGTCTTTTGCCAAGATATTTCTCTCACCCAGCATGGGTATATGTAAAATGATACCCCAAAACACATTCCCCAACTTCTCCTGAGTACGGCGATACCAGATGTGTGACACTTTTTTGATGCCAAGGTGGGCAAAGGGGCACATATTCCAAAGTGCACCTTTCGGATTTTGCAGGCCATTTTTTACAGATTTTGATTGCAAAGTTCTTCTCACACATTTGGGCCCCTAAATTGCCAGGGCAGTATAACTACGCCACAAGTGACCCCATTTTGGAAAGAAGACACCCCAAGGTATTCCGTGAGGGGCATGGCGAGTTCCTAGAATTTTTTATTTTTTGTCGCAAGTTAGTGGAATATGAGACTTTGTAAGGAAAAAAGATAAAAAATAAAAAATCATCATTTTCCGCTAACTTGTGACAAAAAATAAAAAATTCTAGGAACTCGCCATGCCCCTCACGGAATACCTTGGGGTGTCTTCTTTCCAAAATGGGGTCACTTGTGGCGTAGTTATACTGCCCTGGCAATTTAGGGGCCCAAATGTGTGAGAAGTACCTTGCAATCAAAATGTGTAAAAAATGGCCTGCAAAATCTGAAAGGTGCACTTTGGAATATGTGCCCCTTTGCCCACCTTGGCAGCAAAAAAGTGTCACACATGTGGTATCGCCGTACTCAGGAGAAGTTGGGGAATGTGTTTTGGGGTGTCATTTTACATATACCCATGCTGGGTGAGAGAAATATCTTGGCAAAAGACAACTTTTCCCATTTTTTTATACAAAGTTGGCATTTGACCAAGATATTTTTCTCACCCAGCATGGGTATATGTAAAATGACACCCCAAAACACATTCCCCAACTTCTCCTGAGTACGGCGATACCAGATGTGTGACACTTTTTTGCAGCCAAGGTGGGCAAAGGGGCACATATTCCAAAGTGTACCTTTTGGATTTCACCGGTCATTTTTACACATTTTGATTGCAAAGTTCTTCTCACACATTTGGGCCCCTAAATTGCCAGGGCAGTATAACTACCCCACAAGTGACCCCATTTTGGAAAGAAGACACCCCAAGGTATTCCGTGAGGGGCATGGCAAGTTTTTAGAATTTTTTATTTTTTGTCGCAAGTTAGTGGAATATGAGACTTTGTAAGAAAAAAAAAAAAATAAAAAATCATCATCATTTTCCGCTAACTTGTGACAAAAAATAAAAAGTTCTATGAACTCACTATGCCCATCAGCGAATACCTTAGGGTGTCTACTTTCCGAAATGGGGTCATTTGTGGGGGTTTTCTACTGTTTGGGCATTGTAGAACCTCAGGATACATGACAGGTGCTCAGAAATTCAGAGCTCTTTCAAAAAGCGGAAATTCACATTTTTGTACCATAGTTTGCAAATGCTATAACTTTTACCCAAACCATTTTTTTTTTGCCCAAACATTTTTATTTTATCAAAGACATGTAGAACAATAAATTTGGCGAAAAATGTATATATGGATGTCGTTTTTTTTGCAAAATTTTACAGCTGAAAGTGAAAAATGTCATTTTTTTGCAAAAAAATCGTTAAATTTCGATTAATAACAAAAAAAGTAAAAATGTCAGCGGCAATAAAATACCACCAAATGAAAGCTCCATTAGTGAGAAGAAAAGGAGGTAAAATTCATTTGGGTGGTAAGTTGCATGACCGAGCAATAAACCGCTAAAGTTGTGGAGTGCCGATTTGTAAAAAAGGGCCTGGTCACTAGGGGGGTATAAACCTGTGGTCCTTAAGTGGTTAAGGTTCCGGCGTATGAGTCCTCCTACCACCAAGGTCGGCTCATACAGATAGGAGACAGGGTCAGCGTTAGGGACGCAATAGGAGGTGACCTGTTCCCTAACTCTGTGGTCCTGGCCAAGGGGTAACCCTACCATCTCCTGGCACCGCACGGCTGGGGGTTTCCCCCACCGCCAGCCGTGACAGAATGACCAGAACTGGCACCTCACCTGGTCTCCTTCGTAAGAGGGTGAAGCATGCATCCATTGACCATTGGGGTGCATGCGCGTTCTCCGGAGGGAGAGCGTTACGGGGTTCACCGTTAACGGCACGGTTGGTGGCTTTTCCCCGCCACCTTGCTAACCGTGTCCGTGTTGGTGACCCCTCGTCCCTCTCGGGGTTCCTATCTCTGGTCGTCTGCTGGCAGAATTCCTTCGGTGTTCCGGCAGGTGTGCTGGTTGGGGAGTGTCTGCTGGCAGCGACCTGGAGTAGGAACGTCCTCCTGAGTTGGACGTCCTGTTTTCCTCCTCCAGACTGCTTTGTTGGCTGGCGACCTGGGGACTGTTGTGTACGGTCCAGGTCTGTTGGCGGCAGTTCTGGGGGGAGATACGGGCATCGGTCTGGTGTCCTGTGTTCCTCCTCCGGACTGCTTTGTTGGCTGGCGACCTGGGGACTGTTGTGTACGGTCCAGGTCTGTTGGCGGCAGTTCCGGGGGGAGATACGGGCATCTATCCGGCAGTGCCTTCAGTTGTTCTCCCTTCCAGTCTGCTTTGTTGGCTGGCAACCTGGGACTGTTGTGTACGGTCCAGGTTTGTTGGCGGCAGCTCTGGAGGGAGACACTGGTGGTTTTTAGGCATTGCCCCTCCCCCCCTCCCTGTTGTTTGGTCCCACCAGCTTCCCTTTTCGGTTGGGGGGGGGCTTTGAGGGGAGGGAGTGTCACGACCCTTGGTCATGGTCGTGACTCCTTGGGAGCCGCATGCGGTTGCCCGCGGTTTGGTGTTGTCAACCGCAGCTGGGGACACTTAGTTGTTTGCCTCAGGTGCGGTTGCCGCGGACAATAGGCATGCGTGCGGTTGCCCTTGGCAACGTGTTTTATGTGCACTCCCTTTGTTGTTTTGTGGTGCACGAGGTTATGTGTTGTATGCACGTAGACACCTCCCTTCACCTGTGGTTGTCCGCGGCAACGTCTGTTGTTGTATGCATGTGGTGGCAGGGTTTCGGCCTGCGGGCTGTTCCCCAGAACATGGTGGCCACGCATGCCGTTGCTGGCGGTAACAGGTGAGTGGGTTATGTATTATGTGCACTTCCCCTTATATGTGTGTTTTCCCTTCTGTGTGCTGGAAGGGTTAACTTCCTTCCCAGTGTGTGTGATGTCACTGGGTGTGGTTGACTGGTGGGTGGGGCCTTTTGGCCTATATAGCCTGAGTCTCTTGCAGGCTTCAGTAGGTTGCTCTCAGCCATGCTGGCTGGAGCAGCCTCCTGTCTCCTCCATCTGCCTGGTGAGGACCATCCTTCTGGTCATAAAACCTTTGTCAGTTAATCTTATGTTTCATGGTGTTCCAGGTGTGTGTGGGGTTTTATGTTAGTGCAGCTTGTGGTCCTGGGTTCCTGTGGGATGTCTGGTGTGTGCTGCGTTCGTTGGTGTCTGAACCGCAGCACCTGCACATGGGATCCAAGGTTTTGTTGTCTGTGGCAGGTGAGTGATGTGTTGGTCCCATTTGCCTGTCACTGCTATAAGTTCTGTTATTGTATTCCCCTGTGTTGCTTGGCCGTTGAGACTCCTGCTCCCCCGTGCCTTGGAGGAGCAGGTCGTCTCACTCTGTCCCCTAGTACAGGGCCGACTTGAGGGCTCGTAGGGACTTTAAGGTTCCGGCGTATGAGTCCTCCTACCACCAAGGTCGGCTCATACAGATAGGAGACAGGGTCAGCGTTAGGGACGCAATAGGAGGTGACCTGTTCCCTAACTCTGTGGTCCTGGCCAAGGGGTAACCCTACCATCTCCTGGCACCGCACGGCTGGGGGTTTCCCCCACCGCCAGCCGTGACAGTTAAAAGGCATATGAATAAAATCCATATAATATATTGACCTCAATATTAAAAGGCATTTGAATAAAATCGCTGTAGCTGGAACTTAAAAGGCCATTACTCGCTGTTGTAAAAATGATATAAGGAAATTAAAAGAAAACCCTAGATTTAGGAGGAGTAACCTAACTAAATATGAGGTGAAGGCGATTAAGGAATTACAAGAGGAAAATAACATCATCATCCGCCCAGCTGATAAAGGCGGTTCTATAGTCATTCAGGATAAAGAGAGATATGATGCCGAATGCCTACGGCAACTAGCAGACATTAATACATATAAACTTATTAGAGGAAACCCGATTGAGACGTTTCAAAAAGAACTTAAGATGTTGTGCGATAGAGGTCTGGAGAAAGGCATTCTAACAGATGATAAATATCGCTTTATCCTGAATGACCAACCTAGAACACCCGTCTTTTCTTGCCTTCCAAAGATCCACAAAGATAAAGCAGACCCACCGGGAAGACCCATAGTGTCGGGCATTGGGTCATTGACTGCTAATTTATCCCAATATATCGATACATTACTTCAGCCCAAGGTAAAATTAATCAGATCATATACAAAAGACACGACCCAGATTATAAAAATAATAGAAAATTTGGAAGTCGAACCAAATTGGATAATGGGTACCTTGGACGTACAGTCACTGTATACAGTAATCGATCATGAACAGGGGAAACATGCAATAGGAAATACACTTCGTAAGGATAGGACCCTACCTAATGTACAAATAGATTTTATCATTGAAGGCATTGATTTTATTCTCAAGCATAATTATTTTGATTTTAATGGTCAATTTTACTTGCACTGCCATGGGCACCAGGTTTGCCCCCAGTTATGCCAATCTTTTTATGGCCAATTGGGAAGAAAGTACCATCACTCCCAGACTGGGGTCAGACCTGGTGCTCTGGCAGAGATACATTGACGATGTATTTTTTATTTGGAAATCAGGCCAAGCAAATTTGGACCAATTTTTAATTGATATTAATAATAATCATTTTAATTTAAAATTTACCTCCACAATTAGTTTAACGAAACTTGAGTTTTTAGACCTACAGATCCAAATTGAAGATAGAGCAATAAAATGTAGTACTTTTATTAAACCTACAGCCCGTAACAGTTTTATATTATACAATAGTTGCCATCTTCCAAAATGGCTTCTGAATATAGCTCAGTGGCAGTTTAGAAGAATTAAAAGGAATTGTACAGAGGACCAACAATTTGAGGTTGAGGCAATAAGAATGAAAAAACAATTTGGGGCAAAACAATATCCCTTAAAAATACTAGATGAAACCCTCGATAGAGTTCGCAATATGGATAGGAGTTCTTTTTTTGATGATAGTACTATACCTAAAAAAAGGATGATTGATGATCAGGTTAGGATGATTCATATAGAAGAAACCACAGCACTCTCCTGTCTTCAATTCAGTGGAATTTATTTCACCAGCAAAAAAATGCGACGTTTCGACCGTAAAGGTCTTTCTCAAGCTTTCTCGGCTTGAGAAAGACCTTTACGGTCGAAACGTCGCATTTTTTTGCTGGTGAAATAAATTCCACTGAATTGAAGACAGGAGAGTGCTGTGGTTTCTTCTATATGACGCATCCAAGGGGAAACTTCTGACTGGCTCCCAACACGGCTGGCACCACCACAAGATAAGACTTTAATTTTTCGTTGTGCTGCTATACGCATTTTTTCCTACAGGTTAGGATGATATTACCATATAATGAACAACATGTGAAAATTCAAAAAATCATTGGGAAACACTGGCACATGGTCCAGAAGGATAAGATTTTTGGATCCATGATACCAGAATTCCCACTGATCTCTTTCACGAAGGCCCCAAATTTGGGCCTTAAGGTAGCTCCATCTATTAAACCGAGGATGGAAAAAGCACAGACTATACAAAAATGGGCTGACATCAAGGGCTTTTTTAGGTGTGGACATTGCAACAATTGCAAGTCCACAGCGTTTTCAAAAAAGACAATGGAAATAATATCAACCTCAAATGGATATAGACACACGATTAAAGAATTCCTATCTTGTGACACAAGTGACGTTATTTATATTATCGAATGTCCCTGTAAATTACAATATATTGGGAGAACAAAAAGATCATTAAAAAAGAGAATAGCGGAGCACATTGCTAAGATTAAAAAGGGCTTCGAGAATCACTCCCTTTCTAGTCATTTTAAAGATAAGCATAACCAGGACCCTTCAGGCCTTAAGTATGCAGCCCTTGAAAAGGTACATAGAGATTGGAGGGGAGGAGACCACATAGGCAGGATGTCAAGAGCAGAGACACAAAATATTTTTGAGTTCAATACACTACTTCCAATGGGGTTGAACTCCGAGGTTGAATTATTTGGTTTCCTGTAAACTGGACCAGGGGTGAGTGCCAGCGGCCGACCAGGGACCGTTCCATATTTAAGGTGGCCGGTCCCCCTCTGCCGTTGGCATTCACCTTTGATATACAACTTACAACAGCGAGTAATGGCCTTTTAATGGCCTTTTAAGTTCCAGCTACAGCGATTTTATTCAAATGCCTTTTAACATTGAGGTCAATATATTATATGGATTTTATTCAAATGCCTTTTAACATTGAGGTCTGCAAAAGATTTTTCGCGAGATTTTTCGTGATATTTTCGCGAGATTTTTAAGAATATATTTTTATAAGATAAGGTTTTTTGAGAATACAGATCTCTTCATATTGTTATATCTGACATGAAGGCTTTTTTTTATATATATAAATAATTTTTTAGTGCATTTTTAAATATTTATATAAGTTTTATATATTTTTTTTGTATAGGATTACTATATATATTATAAAGTATTTATGTACAACATAACTCAACCAATGGTTTATCAATGAAAACGCAGCAAAAACGCAATAATACCGCATATGCGGTTTTTTATGATTATCTGCGTTTTTTGCTGCATTAATATTTATGGATCTGTAAAAGTCTATATAATGAAGATCAATAAGAAGATATTATGTATTTGAGGTCTAAATCTTTATATACTTATGTACATGTGTATTTATAGTATACACACATCAATATGACTAAAAATATGATTTTTAAAGAAAACGCAGCAAAAACGCATCATTACCGCACATGCGGTTTTTTACTCTTGGTGCGTTTTATGGTGCTATATGATGTAGACTCTGCATTTAAGCCTATAGAGTGATAAATACTGTGAAATATGATATCCTTATTGGAGAAAATAACATTACTTTATCCAGAGAGATTTTACAATTGAAATCCAGTACGGAGTTTGAGGAAAACCAGATCCATTCTCTGTTTTGCAAATCACTAGAACTCACTATAAAAGGAGAGACATTATGGAGGGGAGGTCAACCACTGAGGAAGGGGCCACTAAGAGCCCCGAAACGCGTCTGGTACTGGACCCCCCCGATTCAACATAAGGAACATCAACCTTTCAATCTTTGCAGCTTTGAACCTATTTGGAGGAAATCTATTAAGACTGCACAGCTGTCTACTAGAAGGAAATCACTGGCGCCAGTAAGTTAAAACCCATAGGGTCAGAACAAAGGATAATCTGTCGAAAATCTTTGGACACATCGCGTTATTGTGCTTGCTCTAATATAAGTTGATACTCACACGTACAAGCAATAGCGGAAGACATCTTTCTGATTGCCACGCGGGACGCCGCGGACTGTTGATCGGAGCCGCCTACGTGTACCTGGTATGTGAGTAGACAAAATAAGCACTTAGCGATGAAAATATAATCAATATATAACCGACAGATGTATCAGTGACTAAAGAGACTAATTAAACCTACAGCAAAAATTGGACTAACATATATTGAAAAGGTGTTGGACATTGGATTAGATTCTTCGGATCGAATATTCGAGATTCTTGTGACTATATATCCGAATTCTTGCGATTATAATTGAATTCTTGTGATTATATATTTGAATTTTCAATGCAAATTTTTCAATGAATTTTCCATGCGAATTTTGACGATGTAGAGCGAAATCTCACGTGGTGTGTGACAACATCATCACGCTGGCCGTCATACGTCACCGTGCATGAGATTTCATGTGGAATCTTCAATCAAGATGGCCGCGGTGGAATCTTCCCACACAAATGGATGAGGTGAGTATGATTTTTTTTTTACCGCCATTTTAGGGAAAATTGTTTTGTTACCAAGAAGCACAAGGAAGTTCGACTTTGCAGCGAATCTAGTTTTTCCTGAAATTTGGATCAAAGTCCACTCAGTACTGTTCAATACAGTGGAAGCAAGTGTGCATTAAGGGTATTGTCCACAATAAGAAAAACATTTGCTTTCTTCCCATAACAGTGCCAAACCCATCCACAGGCTGTGTCTGGCACTGCAGCTCAGCCCGATTTATTTTAATGTTGCTGAGCTGCAATACTAGATACCAAAGCGAACATATGCGGGCTGCTATCTTTTTTCACAAGTCCTGCGAGGCACAGGTAAGCCCTTATCTGTGCCTGTGCACGAGCCGGTCTGAAAACAAGTGCAGCGGGAGCAGGCAGTTCCGAGAACAGCCACCGGGGGCCTTCATCGGGCTGTTCTCGGAACTGCCTGCGCCCAGTGACTGCATTTGTTTTCAGACCGGCTCGTGGCACAGGTAAGGGCTTGTGCCTCGCCGGACTTGTGAAAAAAGATGGCAGCCCGCATATGTTCGCGGGCGAACAATGCGAACTGGCCATCACTACTAGATACAGAACATGGACAGGTGTGGTGCTATTTCTTTAAGAAAGGAGACATGTTCTTCTGTACCTGGACATTCCCTTTAAGAAATTGATCTATTTACCATGCGTTGGTGGTTGCCAGGGTTGTAATAGTCACTTACTTTCACATACTTGTGCGTAGTAGCAAATCCCGCTCCAGACTATTCACTATAGTCATCAGGGCCGTCTTTACCAAGGGGCAAAAGGGGCAGCTGCCCCGGGCCCAGTTGCTCCTGGGGGGCCCAAGGCAGCTGCCTCTTGAGCCCTGCTAGCCACTGCCCCGGGTGTCAAGCTGAGTCCATGCATCGTACTGTGTTAAAGTTGTGATCTAGGACCTTAGATGACATCACCACCATGTGACCAGTAACCTAGCAATTACTGGTCACATGGCTATGAGGTCATCACAGGTCCTACCAGGAGTGTTGCAGAAGTTAACTGTGGAGCTTTTTTGTGTGAACATTACATCAGAAAAAGGTGACAGGGGCTGTTATGTTAATATACTGTAAACTACTGTATTGTGGGGTGCTGTATACTGTGTGGGGGGCTGTATACTGTGTGGGGGGCTGTATACTGTGTGGGGGGCTGTATACTGTGGGGGGCTGTATACTGTGTGGGGGCCTGTATACTGTGTGTGGGGCTGTATACTGTGTGGGGGCCTGTATACTGTGGGGGGGGGGCCTGTATACTGTGGGGGGGGGCCTGTATACTGTGGGGGGGGCCTGTATACTGTGGGGGGCCTGTATACTGTGGGGGGTGCTGTATAGTGTGGGGGGCCTGTATAGTGTGGGGGGGGCCTGTATAGTGTGGAGTGCTATACTGCTGTACTGTATACTGTGGGGGTCTGTATACTGTATACTGTGAGTGCGGTATAGTGTGGAGTGCTATACTGCTGTACTGTATAGTGTGGGGGGCTGTATACTGTATACTTTGGGGTGCTGTATACGGTGAGGTGTTGTATACTGTGGGGTGCTGTATACTGTGGGTTGCTATACTGCTCTACTATATACTGTGAGGTACTGTATAGTGTGGGGTGCTATACTGCATACTGTGTGGTGCTGTATACTATAGGGTGCTATACTGCATACTGTGGGGTGCTGGGGTGCACTGTAACACCAGGGTGAGCCGAGCCCTGGTCTCCTTCCTGCAGAGAGGTGCCCACTTCCAGCCTGAGCCCAGCTGCCCAGAGCACTGATCCTGAGCCGCTGGAGTCTTCAGAACTGGAAGTATTTACAGTCATTCACTGGACTCTACCAGATGTGTGGATTTTTTGTGTGTGTGTTGTGGCGGAGGGCGTGATTGCCTGCTAAGGTGTGGGAAGGCGGGATCCAGGGGCCCCAAGTACATTTTTGCCCAGGATCCAATCAATATTAAAGACGGCCCTGATAGTCATAGTGAAGTTTGCGGTAGGATTGATTCTAGGGGTTAAACATATGGCCAGCACACATTTCCACCAGCAAGATTATTTTGGCTAGTAGCAAGTATTTGCCCCCCAGGCCACCTGTTGTCGAATATGAAAAAATTATCTATTCTAAAGGTGACTTTAAATAATTCATGGCACTTGCTGATAAAGACACAGCGTTATCTAGATTCCTTTTAATTCAGTGTACTGGGATTATTGATGACTTTTCCACATTCAGTGCACACAGTACTTTCATACACTAGTGAAGGTCAGTGTGAATAAAGGAGCAGATAATTATCTTTCTAAGAGAATATTAAATTACACAGTCAGCTCCAAATATGACTTTATTTGGAATTAAAAGTGGCAGGATTTGAGGACACGGCTCTTAGAACTAAGCTTAGCAGTTTAGTCAGAGATAAGTGACATTGGTCTGGAGGAAAAGATGGGGAAGGTTCAAGCGTTTAATTAAAATGGGGGCAACAGAGTAAAGAGCCGTGCTCTATATACATTGGTAATGGGCAGCGCGGACTAATAAAACATGACCAATGATTCGGCAAATGTCCAGAAACATGGCAAAATGATTTCTTCTCCATTAAAGGCTACTCTCCTTTTTAACATTTTCTGACTGGGCTGAGCAGTTCCACGTTCTACTTAATTATATAGTTCTCCTACAATTATGCTTATTAGCTCTCACCCGGAAGGAAGAAAATGACCTCATATTGGCCAAACTAGACACCCATCTTTTTCAGAGTTCTTACTCCTTTTTGGGGTACTACTTGGCTGGATGTGATGCCTTTCATGCAGCTCTGAACGGGGTACAGGGTATAATCCAGATTCGGCAGCTGTAAGGAAATGAGTAAGGATATGCAAATTAGCTCTCCTCCAGAAAAAAAACACCTCATATTAGTAAAACCAGACACCCATCTGTAGACAGCTGTTTCAGGGTACATGCCACTAGTTAGTACACAACTTACATATATAGAGTACATACACACTTTTTGCCTGTAAATCTCCTTACACCAGCTGGCTTGCATTAAAGGCATCTCATTGTCATGTATGAGTAGGGAACAGTGCAGCCCTGTGCGTCACCTGCACCATTGTCCCTTTCTACTTGCACAATCCGTCCTAAGTGGCTGCCCGCAACTGGACGTCAGTCCCTTCCTAGGTAAGTGCAGGGGCTTAAACCAAATGGGAAAAGGATAGTCCGACATAAAGAGGTGACAACCAGACAGGCAAAACCAGTTCTAGATCTGGATCCAAAATTATATACAAATACACAGCAAAGTGAAACTAGGAGATAATGTCGGAGACAAAGTCAGCAGGCCAAGGTGAGGTCACAGCAAGCAAATACCAGGAGGTCACTTCAGAGGCAAAATCAGTAATCAGAGGCAATGTCAAAGAAACAAGCAAAGGTCCATGATCCACAGTAGCAAATACACAGCTAGCTAGTGAGGCTTAGAAAACCAATCACAGGCACCTGTGGCCAGCAACTGCCTGTTTAAGGAGCCCACCTCAGGAGGCATGTGACACCGGCACCGAGCCTGATTTGTTTTGGCCTAGTGTCCTGATAGGTCGAGGGGTTAGTTGCCACATTGTGGCCGGATTCAGCGCAGACAGATAAATGCGTGACAGTACCCACCCTTCTACAAGGGGCCACTGGACCCTCAAGAAACCGCACTGCACCCCACACCCTCCTAGAATGCAATATTTTGGAGACCTCAACAGGAGCAGGAGGTTTCCAACCTGAACCCTGAGGTGTGCTTTAACCATCCTCTTTTTTTGTATACGGTGGGATTTTTTCAGATTCCCAGGACCCTGATCCTGTTTAGCTCTGATCTCAAATGCCAAGCCAGTAAAAATAGTAGTCAAAAGGAAGTGAAAAACAGACAGGCAAAACCAGGACCAGATCTGGATCCAAATACAAAGCAAAGTGAAACCAGGAGATAATATCAGTGACAAAGTCACAGGCCAAGGTGAGGTCACAACGAGTGGAGTCAAATACCAGGAGGTCACGTCAGAGGCAAAATCAGTAGCCAGATGCAATGTCAAAGAAACAGGCACAGGTCAACGATTCAGAAATGGCTAAAACGGATGCAAAATGTGCATACATGAGCATAAACAGATTCTTAATGAGTTCATTTTTTTAAATAAAATGGTGAAATGTCTCATTGGTGAAACATCTCTATACTCAATTGTGAAGAAACTATGGGCCTACGAGAATTGAAAATTTCATTTATTTCAATTTTACACAGGGTCCCAACTTTTTTGGAATTGAAGTGGTATATTTTTAGGTCACATCCTATTTGCGCTGAGTTTACTTAGCATAGGGATATCAACAAATGTGCTGTGGTAATGATCAGCTAGAAGCCTGTGTGACCGAGATTCGCCTGAAGACTCCTCTAACTGAATTATGGGTTGCTAGTGCTGATTACCACATTTCAAGTTAAGCAAAAAAAAATAAGTGTGAGCGAATTGTGATTTCATCTTTCTTAAGAATACACCTTTTTCTCTCAGTAAACATTGTTACTTAAAAGGTGTTCTTTTCACAACATTTTAAAATCAATTACCGTACATCTTGAACTTGAAAAGAACACAGTCAACGCATGTGTTGAGCAGGATGTTTACACTCTGCTGACTGAAGACGTCTTCTGGAGATTAAAGGAGGGGACATGAGGAGTTTGAGAAGCAATATGAATAAAATAGTAGACGAAATGTTCCTGCCACAGTAATCAGGGCTGTGATAAGAACAGTGACAGTGCCAGATGTAAATCAGTCTGCTAAGTCACCCAGGAGCTTGTCCGTGAGCTTACCATTGTGGCAGCTGCTAATGAGGAAAGACACGGGTGTGCAATATTTAGTGGCCTTGTTTAAATTACCATGCACAATCAATGTCAAATTTCTAAGTGATCCAGCCTCCGGGGGAAGTAGAAAAAATATAGACAGTGTTTGATTCCTGATATTGCAACATGAAAGGATACATGGAATTGTATGGAATAGACTGCATTCTGAGCTGTGTGGAGCTGGTCCGAATTTATTTGTATATTCATTAGTGATGAGTGGCAGGGGCTATATTCGAATTCGCGATAGTTCACGAATTTGCGATTATTTTCTTGATTGCAAAAATTGGCAATATGATATGTATGCGCGTATTGCGTGCGCAATACAGGCGTGGGTCACTGTTGCTACATTTTCCAAGCTGCTAGAAGTTTTCTGAGACTGGAGAAAATGGTTGGCACGGCAGAACATTAAAAATGGCTTTATATGCAGTTAGGCTTAGTTCACACGAACGTGTGTGATCTGTGGCCGTATTGCGGCCCGCAATACACGGCCACAGTTCCGTGTGCATTCCGCATCACGGATGCGGACCCATTCACTTCAATGGGTCCGAAAATCCGGAATCGCGGAACGGCCGCACGGGACGGGACCCCTCGGAAGCACTACGGAGTGCTTCTGTGGGGTTACGTCCCGTACCTCCGTTCCGCAAAAAGATAGAACATGTCCTATCTTTTAGCGGAACGGGCGGATCACGGACCCATTAAAGTGAATGGGTGTTCGATCCGATGCGGCTGACCTACGGCCGGCGATCGTGCATTGCGGCCCGCTATTTGCGGGCCGCAGCACGGGCACGGGTGCTCCAATATATTAGCGATTGCGCTAATCGGCACTAATTATGCAAATATTTTGGTGCAATACGTGAAACTTCACATTTTAACAGGTCTGACTACTTATTAGTGATTGGTGCACTAAGTATTGTCGTGAACTTGTGACATCACAGCACTATGTATGTATGGACAGCAGAACCTATCACACTACCTAACACCCTGCACTGCAACAGCTACACTATATCAGGATATAACCTACACTGACTATCTCCCACTAACTATCTGTATTATATATAAGCTAACTAACTAACTAATGTAGTGTGGAAAGCACAGAGCGCAGCAATGACACTGCTCTCTCTCTCAGAACTCCATAAAACTACAGAAAATGGCTTCTGGGGAGGTTCTTATATAGTAAGGGGTAGGCAGCTTTCCTATTGGTTGCTAGGGATGTTGCTAAGCTCAGACAAAGACCTCGCAGCCTTCTCATTGGCCCACAAGCAAGAAGGGAGGATACTGCTGAAAAAAATATAGAATATTCGAAATTACGAATATATATCACTATATTCTAAATATTCACAAATTCTCAAAGTGCCGAGATTCGCGATTTGAATATTTGCGCCCAACGCTGATATTTATGTAGTACAATGTTTATATTAAATATATTTTTGGTCTCATTAAATGGATTTGTAATGTCCCAAAGTCTAAGACTGTGATCTTGACGTAAAAGGCGTCACAGGGACTACCTGGATAGTGGATCCCCTGAGTTGCCATTATTACCCTCTTTGGAAGGTGTAGACAGCTATACTTAGATCATGACCCCCTTAGCTGCTGGCCGCCATGATTTTTACATATAATATAAGCACATGGTGGAGCAGAGGTATATGAAATGAATTTCAGGTGTAGGGCTGCACCCTTATTGGCACCCCAACAGTTATATAACTGGGATGGGTCATATTAAAGGGGTTGTGCAGCCTGTTTGTATGGACTCAGGATAGGTCATCAATATCTGATCGGTGGATCACATGGAGAGCCGCTTCCTCTTCAAACAGCCTATCGGATATTGATGACCTACCCTTGCCAAACCCCTTTAACCTTTAAAACACCAGGACCCCTTTAGTATCTTGGATCTACTTGCTACCTCATATACATTACTCGCGTTGATATATTATTTGCATCTATAACATCTTCTCTTAATCTCCACACATATTCAAGGCGGTATGTACATTAAATCAAGACTTACCAATGCCCCTGTGACCAATTGTCCTCTTAGAACGGGCAGCGCGCCAATGTACAGTAACAATAAATCGCATTATGTATGATGATACAGAGGCCATTATATTTCACTGTCATTTTTCATGTTCATAATTCCTTAAGTGAATGCTAGCTCGTCTCCTCGGTGGGATCTGAACCTGTAATCTCCTCTCTTAATTAAAGATCAACACTTCTGAATCTTACTGAAAAGTCAGATAAATAAAATAATATGGTTTCTGTATTTTAACTTTCTGTTCGATCTAGAAAAGCTAAAAAAAACAACTGTATTGTAAGTAAATGCTATAGCTAGCTGCTTGTCAGTACTTCTAAATGCACTTACTTTTGTAGTTTTTTTTTTTTTTTTTGCTTTGTTGTTTTTTCCCCCTCTTTTTGGCTCTGCTGTCAGCAGTATTAAAGGGAACCAGTCAGTAAAATCAGCCTACAAACTGCTTGGAGAACCTTAACGGTTAGCTCATGTGGACTCCGATGGTCTTCTGGGTGCAGTGAACATCATCTTTATTCACCGCTCCTGCTGTATGCTAATCAGCAATCTGAAGTCAAGGAGGCAAACACCATCTGGTCTGAAGTCAAGGCTGTGGTGAGGGTGGCAGTATATTGTGCTGCACTGTGGTATTTAGTTCTGCTGGGGCGGTATATTGTGCTGCACTGTGGTATTTGGATCTGCTGAGGCAGTATATTGTGCTGCACTATGGTATATGGTTCTGCTGGGGCAGTATATTGTGCTGCACTGTGGTATCTGGTTCTGCTGAGGCGGTATATTGTGCTGCACTGTGGTATCTGGTTCTGCTGGGGCAGTATATTGTGCTGCACTATGGTATATGGTTCTGCTGGGGCAGTATATTGTGCTGCACTGTGGTATCTGGTTCTGCTGAGGCGGTATATTGTGCTGCACTGTGGCATTTGGTTCTGCTGGGGCAGTATATTGTGCTGCACTGTGGTATTTGGTTCTGCTGGGGCAGTATATTGTTCTCCACTGTGGTATCTGATTCTGCTGGGGCAGTATATTGTGCTGCACTGTGGTATCTGGTTCTGCTGAGACCAATATATTGTGCTGCACTGTGGTATCTGGTTCTGCTGAGACCAATATATTGTGCTGCACTGTGGTATTTGGTTCTGCTGGGGCAGTATATTGTGCTGCACTGTGGTATATGGTTATACTGGGGCGGTATATTGTGCTGCACTGTGGTATCTGGTTCTGCTGAGGCAGTATATTGTGCTGCACTGTGGTATCTGGTTCTGCTGAGGCAGTATATTGTGCTGCACTGTGGTATTTGGTTCTGCTGGGGCGGTATATTGTGCTGCACTGTGGTATTTGGATCTGCTGAGGCAGTATTTTCTGCCGCACTGTTGTATTGCAGACCCTGCCTACTTCTGTTGCCCCGTTTTCAGTCAATTTGGACCCGCCTACAACATGGTGCCAGTTTTAGGTTCGTTCTAGGGCCACTTTAAGTTCCCAGTCTGCCCCTGACCACAGGTCATTATGTGTGGATTCCGTTGCAGACATTCTCTGCAGCTCGTAGATGAGTATTTTTTTAAATCTCATCCACTTTGACACCTGTAAGATCCCAATGCAACAATCATGTACTGGAGTACCATTATAACGGTAAATAAGTTGTGATTTGCTACCCTCTGGTTTCTTGATTGAGCTTCTCACATATCAAGCTGCTCTTATTACGGGAGGATACCCATATCACTCGCAATGTATGGCTTTCCTCCTGTCCTACTATATAGTAAGTGCATTACAAGACTGAAATCCCACCTGACGATATAGGGCGATACGCGACAAATGTCTATAATCATGATAGAGATATATGTTTACCCTTGTCGACAAGAAGCTATTCTAGACGTCATAACATGTAATGGTGATTACATGGTACCTAACTGCACACACAATGACTTGAGTAGAAGAATATCTAAATCCCATCATTTACATGAAAAGGGATTTGACACCAGATACAATTCTCAAAGTAACAGGAAAAAGAGAGAAATATAATTTATAGACTATAGTTTCATTGAGGCATATTACTGCACACAGCAGATGCCTGGTAGGGTTGATCCTGCTGATTAAAATAATATCTGTCTTGTGAAAATCAGTTGCTGCGTTCATTGTTCATGCAAATAGGGGCTTCAGTGCATCATGGGACATGTCTAGCCCCTTGGTGCACCCCAGCTCCTCAGTTTTCCCATGCACTGAAGCTCTCATTTGCATAAAGAATAAAAGTCTCTTTTTCACAAGACAGGTGTGTTTTAGTAGCAGTATCAACCCCCACAGGCAGTATCCCTAGTTCCTTCTTGTTACAGGTGCTCTTGAATATCTCCTTGATATTATCATCGATACAGCAAATATTTGTAGACTGAAGAAGTGTGGTAAGTACTAATTGCATTTTAGTAATTTCATAAAAAAAAAAAAAAAAAATGTTAATTATATTTCCATTATGCCTCCCAGTGCTTCATATCAGGAAGAAACCGGACAACACAGGGAGTGCCTGAAATGAAAAATAGACCATTACTTACCCAGCAGATCCTGCGCTGTCACTCCTGTTCTCCTCTGTCAAGCTGGCTGCAGCGGTAACATCAGGTTAACAACATGTAACGGCTGCAGCCAATCATTGGCCCGAGTCCGATATCCTACAGCCACGGATACCATTGACGAAGGTCACACGTGACCGAAACGTTTGGGGATTTATAAGTGGCTATGAAAAATATGTATATTCACTAGTGATGAGCGGCAGGGGCTATATTAGAATTTGGGATATTTTGTTGAATATTCGTCATATAATCGCGAATTTGAACAATTTGAGATTATTTTATTGAAAGCGATAAATCGTCAATGTAAAAATCGCGTAATGCAAATTCGTAACGCAAAATACAGGCGTGGGTCACTTTGGCTACATTTTTTCAAGCTGGTATAAGTTTCCTGAGACTGGAGAAAATGCTTGGCACGGCAGAACATTAGAATAGCTTTATATGCATATAGAGTCAAGGGCTCCAATATATTCGCGATTGCGCTAATCGGCAGTGATTAGAAAATTTTATCGCACTACGTGCATCTTAAATTTTAGCAGGTCTGGCTACAGATTACTGATTGGCGCACCAAGTATTGCTGTGAACTTGACATTGCTTCCTTCTCATTGGCCCACAAGCAAGAATTGTATTGTAGAGTGACAATAAAGGCATCTTATCTTATAAGAAGCAGAGAGGAATCATGTGTTCAGATGGAAAAAAAAATGAATATTCTATATATATGAATATATAGCATTATATTCTAAATATTCGCAAATTCTCGAAGTGGCGATATTCGCGATAAAAATACGCTATTCGAATATTCACCTGGATATGAATTACCTTGTACGTGCATAATACATTGCATTTAATTAAGCATAAAAAAAACATTTGGTTTGCCCGAGATTCTTCACATTTGATGCTCCAGAGTCCTCTATGAGCGCCCACAACTGACTATTTGTGTGCAGGTCACATACACCTACTAACAGAGCCCAAGTGAAGGTGGGTGATCTGCCAGGGAAGTAATGGTGTGTTTTTTATTTCAGGCACATCCCGTACGTTGTCCGCTTTCTTCCTGAAACCAGACAACCTATTTAACCCTATAGGTGTTTTCCCTTGTGCTCATTGTAGCCTTCTTCAACACTGATCTTCACATGACCCGCTAGTTAAAGTTGTGGAATGGAAATGACAACTGATCTGCCTGTATTTTGGAGTCAGAATAGTTGTCACTATCTGCAGATACTTCTTTTAGCTAGATAGATGTAGTATATAGGCTCATCATCCATAATAATTCCTTGTGCCCAACTAGGCTCCTAATCTTATTTCCCTTATCTCAGATACAACTTGCAAAAAGAATTCAAGTCACTGGAACATCAAGAATGAGCTGATTTTTGGTAGAGACGTAAACATTTTGGCATACGCGCCATTTTTCAGCATGAGAAAGGCCTAAACATTACTGTTTATTTGGTGGTGGACTGGAACCTTCTTGCAAGTTGGATTTTCTGGGTGGATTTAGGGTGGGTCCAAACCCAAGACAGCACACCAAAAATCAGCTTGGGGCACGCACATTATCTATTTAGATATCCTATCTCTGATATAAATGCTGAGGCAAATTTGCCCCAAATTGGTAAGTAAGTAAGTGAGCCTACCTGTGTGTTTTCGGTTTGTGTGAGGAGCTCAAGTCAGGATACCTTCAGAAACAATTCAGATTAGAATCCAGAAAACCAATAGTGTAAAGCAATATTTCCAAAAATATCCATCTGATTGAGTGTGAGATTTCATTTTTATTTTCATTTAAGCTGTTCTCTATTCTTGTAAAACTAGGTATCACAAATATTACAGAAACCAGAGCCTGCATAGTATTTTTGTGCATTTACTCTACGTACCTCGTTTTCAAAAGAAAAATACCTGAATGCCCAAACACGTCTGCCCACCAAACTTAATTTTCTCCTTTACAAAAAGCAGCATGCAGGCAATTTTTGCCAAGTCAGACAATATCGGAGACCGCTGATGAGATTGCAAAACAATAAATGTACAATAAATATTATTTCGACAGCAACAGGAGGGAATAGTGAATTGTATTATCACTACTCATGGACGTATTCGTTGAAACGCGCAGGCACAAAGAAAAAATGTGCCATTTGATGGGATTATACAGCAGTCATCCTTATGAGCTGGAAACCAGAGGAGACTCATAAAATGAAATTTTCGTAATGGGTGTTTTCAACACAGAACAGAAACAGATGACTAGAAAAATTCATTTTATACAGTTACCCTGAGAAAAAGGTTCATATAAACCCTTAATAAGTCGCTGTATTGTATTTTTTACTTGTCTGAGGGCTGAGCGTAGAGTAGAGAATACTGTGCAAACTAAATTAAGTCGTCTTTGATCTAATTTGACTAGGCTGAACAAGATTTTGGATTGATTTTAGTAAGACCTAATAGAGAAGAGCATGCATAGAGGATTGTCTCATAGAGCACACAGCAGCCAGTCAGCGCATTGCACCTTATTACTCATTTTTTGCTGTTCTGAAGATAAAATAATCAAAAAAAATAATAATAATAATTCTCCACAAATGTAATGGGTTTTCATTTTGGAAATGGCCTTTTATCTGAAAGATGCTGAGTGGGCCATTATTGTTATAAGTAGGAAGTACAGCTGCTAAGCCGCGCCATTATAAATGCCTGTTTACATTTATATTGTTAAGCAAGTAATAAAATTCCATCATCTTTCCTTCCGCGCCGCCACATAATACAACGGATCGGGAGAAAAAAAAAAAACTGAAAAGAAAACAATGATGCGAATTGCTTATGGCTCTTTATTCAGCTATTATAATTTACTTTCATTTACACATCTGTCGAAGCACTTGTTTCATTTCAAGTTAGAAGAGCGAAGCACCAATTCCATTTCCCGGCTATTAAAGGAAAAAAAAAAGGAAAATTACAGTTGAGATATACAGCCCTCTGATAGGAAAGATCATTTTGTAACATTCATATATATATATTGGACCATTACTGAAGTTTATATTGTGTATTGGATTTGGATTGTTTTACCAATTTTTATATTTTTGTTTTTATAAGATTTATTTTACATTTAAGACCCGTTTCCCACTTGAGTTGTTGTTTTCCGGTATTGAGATCCAGCAGTATCTCAAAAGTGGAAAAAAAAAAGTTTCTGTTGAGTCCTCATGCATTCTGAATAAAATAGAAAGTTCAGGATTCATCAGGATGTCTGCCGCTCCATGAGCATTCCGTTTTGTGACCAGACGCAAAACTGCTACAAGATGCCGTTTTTTGTCTCGTCATAGAAACGGAACAAAAGTAAGGGGTGTCTTCCTTCTGTGGAATCTACCAACACTGTCAGGGGCCTGGGAACTTAAAGTGGCTCTGTAAAAAAAACTAAAAGTGGCCCCATGTTTTAGAGGGGCAGCAAAAGTAGGCAGGGTCAGCAATACCATAGCTCAATATACCATTCCAGCAAAACTATATATCGTAGAGCAGAACAATACACTGCGCCCAAAAATTTCCCTCTGCCCCAAAATCTGTGGTGGCCATTTTCTGTCCTTGTTCTCCAGTTGTCTCTGATTAAGATATGGTGCAGGGGGCTTAGGAGGTGAGATGCGGGTCACAGCAGTTGAATTCAGTGGGACATGTGCGGTCGCTGGCCAGATACATGAGTACCCGATTCTCACAGTGTTAATTACCACTGATAGCTTATTATGTACCCAGCTAGCAACAGAGAGGAGGACTTGGGTGGCTCCGTGAGGCATCGGCCCACCAGGAAATTTCCCTGCAAGGTCTTTAGCCAATCCGCCTCTGAACACTGTACTGTTGTGATATCCTTTCCTTTACTTCCCATTATGTTTGTTTTCAGCTCCTGAGCTCACAGGATAGATAAGGGGGTGGAGATCACACTTACAGAAAGGGAGGACGTTCCTGTGATGGTCAGAAGCTGGGTAGAAGCAGGATCTCAGCTAGCTCTGAGCTGTCTTTTGTGTCCCTGTTACTGTTATGCATCTTGCCTGACAATAGGCAGTGGTCTGCAAGTTAGGGGGAAGGGAGACATTATGACTTTAGTGCTTTTTTCAGGTGGATGTAGGCAATTTTTTAAAATTTACGCCATTCTCTATTAAATAAAATAACTGTGTGAAAGTACAGTGACTCTTTAAGACATCGAGGTATAATGTGCACTATTGACTTGTAAAACTCCATGTGCTGTCCATGTGTAGTCCATTGTACACACAGATAGCACATAAATAGAAATACAGTTGTCTTAATCAGGCATTAGTAATAAATGCTGCCTATAGCTTCTTCTGCCACAAAACTTTTGGAGTTTAAAAAGATTTAATGAGGACCCCCAACTCTACAATGTCTTGCTGCTTAGGAGTGCCTGGGAACTGCTGAAGAAAATGGGAATAAATGCTCCAGCACCGCGGTGGATGATATGAAAGTCCCGGTCTTTATTAACACCATAAAAAATCCAGGTGAGTACAGCAATCAATGACAAACACTGGTGGTCCCCGGTACCCCGGATCTACGCGTTTCGAACTATTGAGTTCTTAGTCATTATCCTAGGTGTCTCCCATGTTCCAAGCCTTAAAATACTATCCACCCGCCATCATCCCCTCCTAGTAAGGGAGGAGCATAATGGAACAGGGCGGGCAGCAGAATCGGCTGGGCCCATGGGAGACACCTGTGTAAACCCAATCACATGTTGCACAATCAAAATACCAATAGTATTACATGGAAAAAAATATACATAAAATAAAACATCTCTCTATATTTAACTAACTAATATAAAATCCTCTGTAGGCCGTCTCTCCAAACATACTTGGCATAGTATTCTAATTCAACATGAGTTGTGAATGAATAGGTGTAATATTCAAAAGACAAAGATAAGGATAAACACAAAATCTCCGAGTCTCAGTCGGCGCACAAAAGCAATATTTTATCTTATTATAATGTCCCATTTGTATCACATATTGCTTTAGTTCCATACATTGATCTTTTAATTTCTTCATTCATCCGTTATACTGGAATATTTGGTTTTCTTCATTATACTCAAAAAACGCATTGTATGAACCGGGGTCAATCTTTAAACTGAAAGAAAGAACCGCTTTTACCGGACACAGTATATTCAATGGTTGATCCATATAACAAATCCACGGCGTATCATGTATCATGGAATAAATTGTTTGATAGATGTAAAACAAACATTTATATATATAAAATATAAAATATAAAATATATATATATGGTGGTCAGAAGTTGCTACTAATCCCATCTCATTTTTAATGCAATTGAGTTTTTGTTTCCAAAAATTGAGACTTTGTATTCCAAATTCCTATGGTCTATCTGATATAATGATGAGATTAATATAGCAATAAGATGAATTTACAATCACAGTTGACCCGCATATAAAAAAAAAAAAAAAAAAGAATTTATTATAATTCTATATATTTATCCATTTCATACATGTACGCCGTGGACAGGTTATTAGACTGTATAGACTGGTTTACAGTTATCCTTATTTTTCGGAGACATAGTGAGTCATTATACAGAGTCCTATATATTGTTCACATCCTCATCTCATTTCCGGGACATAAGCTATTTATACCCAAGGCTTTTTTTTAAATTATTAAAACAACAAATACAGATATCCAAAAACCGAACATGCGTCTATACTGGTATTCCAGTTCAACTCGTAATACTTGAGTATTCCTTATTCATCTAATGTACAAGGGTGTGCAGAGAGAAGAAAACACGTTCTCATCCCTCTGCTACACCCATTGTAGGGTTGATCAGTGTGAACACCGTCAGCCGCATGTGCGGTTTTAGTTCCAACACTAATGCCTACTAATTTTTGTATTGTTTTTATGATGATATTTTGGTAAGGAGAAAAAAGACCATCATAAGAGGAAAAGATAAACCTTTAAAGTTAAAATGAACATATAGATATATATGTTGGGCTAAAAACATTAGCAAAACCATACCAATGCTGCACGTCACTTTCAGTATAGATACATTAATTCCCTTTTGAGATTGAGCCCCAAAGGATATCTTGTGCTCAATCTCCAGATCCAAAATGCCTCTCTGAGAAGAATTTTTTGTTTCAGATTTCCACCCCTCTTTGGTAATGTAACTCGTTCAAAGGCAAATGTGCTGAGGTTGTCTACATTACGTCCATGGACATTTATAAAATGTTTGGCCGCATTTGATATACCTGTTGCTGATGGATTACAGATATAATTCAGGTGTTCTCGCAGTCTATCTTTGAATTTTCTGCTTGTGCAGCCAATATATATTAGATCACATAATGTGCATGTAATAATGTAGACAACCCCAGTTGTGCCACAGTTTATATAGCTCTTAATGGGAAAGCTTTCTAAGTGAGATGAGTTAGAAAATTCCTTGGTATTAATAGCAAATTTACATGTTATACATCTATTACTTCCACACTTAGAAAAGCCAGTATATTTTAACCACGTGGGTGGGTCCTTGGCCTGCATTGGACTGTACATGGAGGGTGAAAGCATTTTGCCTAAAGTTCCGGGTCTCTTTGAGACCACACGGCATCCATTTTGTAAGACTTCTCTCAGAATTTTATCCTCATACAATATTGGAATACATTTTTGAATAACTTTCTTAATTTCAGGAAATTGTCTGCTATAAGTTAGGACTAGTGTTGGTATAAACTCATTTGTCCGAACTTTTGCAGACAAAATACATGTATTGTCAGAACCATCTTTTTTCTTTCCATCTTGTAGAGGATAATCATATCTGGTAGAGAATCTTTTTTGGTTGTGATTGGTTGTAAGTCCTAATAGGTCTGTTCTAGATTTATTTTTCGCTATTTTTAGACCCCTGTGTAACATCCAATGTGGATAACCTCGCTTTTTCAAACGATCCCAGATGTTAGCACATTCCCCAAAAAAGGCTGTATCCGTGCTACAATTTCTCCTTGCTCTTATGAACTCCCCCACTGGAATACTTTTAATTGTATGCAGTGGGTGGTGTCTGTTTGCCTTTAAGATAGTGTTGCCAGACACCTCTTTACGGTATGTCTCTGTCATCACTATCCGGCCTGGTTTCCCAGTCAGTTTTAGATCCAAGAAACTGATATTTTCGGAATGGTGGAAACAAGTAAATCTCAGATTATATTGATTACAATTCAAGTAATCCGTAAAGCCCGGTATGGCAGATACATCGCCACTCCATATGAGCAGCAAGTCATCGATGTATCTGCCATACCAGGCAAGGGAACCAGAATAGGGATTATCTACTGAATATATATACTTTTCTTCCCAGAAGGCCATCGATAGGTTAGCCAAAGATGGAGAGAATTTGGCCCCCATTGAGACCCCTGAGGTCTGAACATAAAAAGTTTCATCAAATGTGAAATAATTGTGTGTTAGGAGATAAGCCGTGATCTCCAACACATAATCAATGAACACATTTGAGAAACTACTGTATTTGTGAAGATTATATTCTAATGCCAAAAGGGCAAATGAGTGGGGAATGGAGGGATACAGTGCTACAACATCTAAAGTGACCCATGTATATTTATTTGACCACATGCAATTATGCATGTATTTTAGTACATCGGTGGTATCCTTGATGTATCCTGGTAGCCTTTTCACTAATGGTTGCAGCACTGTATCCAGCCATTCACCCAATTTCTCATTTAAAGACCCAATGCCTGATATTATGGGTCGTAGAGGAGGAGGATTCATCCCCTTGTGTATTTTGGGGAGGGCATGGATAATGGGGGTTATTGGATGTTGCACATTTAAGAAATCTATTTGTTTTTGTGTTAGATGACCCTTTTCTAGACCTTTATTCAGAATGGAGGACAATTGCTGTTTGTAAATTACAAGAGGGTTGCTCTTTAGGATATTATAAGTGGTGGTATCAGACAACATTTCAAGCATCTGAGAATAATAACATATTTTGTCAAGTACCACCACAGAGCCTCCTTTGTCCGCCATTTTGATAATAAGGTCTTTTTTATCTTCCAGCTCCCTTAATGCAGTTTTCTGTGTATAATTCAAATTGCATTCTCTATTTAAAGGGATATTGCTCTGTATTCTATGCAATTCGCCCTCTACTGCCTCCTGGAATATATCCATACTATCAGTACGAAATTTAGTAGGATAATATTTACTGTTAGGGGTTACAAATTTGTGTTGTATAGGTTGTTCACATGAATCCCCGTTGTCTGCTTGTAAATCCGTAAGACATAATAGAGATTGCCGTTCTTTAAATGACATGTTACAAAACTGATTATCATAATTGCATTCATGTCTGTCACTAATATGATCTCCTTGTGGCAAGGGGGATTCATGGAAACATCTCCTTAATGTGAGATTCCTAACAAATTTGTTGACCTGTAAAATAGTTGTAAACGGGTCAAAGTTGATAGTTGGCACAAAATTTAAACCCAAAGAAAGTACATCACTTTGTTCCACACTTAATTCTTGGCTAGATAAATTTACAACGTCCAAAAATTGTATACCATTACCATGTCCCACATTTATTTGTTCTGCAAGCGGGTGGACATCTGATGGGGTCTTTTTATGCTTGCGGCCCCCCCTTCTGTATCGTTTTTTGATTGTCCCGATTTTTCTCTGTTGTTTCTATTTTTCTGATAATAAGAAGGTTTTGCTTGCTGTGAGTTGTGGGTACCGGGATCCTCATGGATTTCTTCACCTGCCGATTCACATGACTCTGAGGTTTCTAGTTCAGAATTACTGAAACTGACTCTTCTTGAAAAGTCCTGTTTATTTGTTCTTTTATTGTTTTTCACATATTTTTTATTATTATACTTTTTCTTCAAGATCGACTTGGGTGTGGTGTACGGGTTATCTCTCCTCCCCCACTCATACACTTGGTTGTTTTTATAGTCATGGAGGTCTCTTTGAAATTTACGATGTTTCACATCCATTATGCTGTCTTCCATAGCTTTAATAGATGTCATAATTTCCTCCTCTCTTTTGGAAAGATCTTCTGATGATTTATGGGAACTGCTATAGACAAATGGGTGTTGGAGGTTCCCAGATGATGGAGGCCTCTTGAAGATTGCCCCTTTTGCCTTTCCTATCATCTATCCCTGACCTGCATCTTAACTACACTGGGTGAACACAGCCTAATATTTTCAAACTAGCTATAAAGTACCCTGAACTATAATTTCAAACATCTTCGAAACAATTTTACACCGAGCAATTTCATGTTCATTGGCCCTTTAATCCAAGCCTTCATAGTAGAATATTAATTGAAAAGTTTCAATTCCATCCCATTCTGCATTTCGAACAAAGTGCAAGATTTCCTTATAACTACGCAGCAGCCTGATTTCCATTCAATACATCTCTTGCAAAGTGTCAACTGTGATGAGCAATTATCACCATTCTATTGTGTAACTGGCAATAGATTAATTTTCAACAATTCCAAGGGACACCAAGAAGCTTGTGAATAGCAATTAGAATTTAAGATGTAAAGAGATTCTGTTAAACATAACTAATTCCATTTTGGCAAATCGTCAGTGGCCATCTGCCTAATTGTTGTTGTTCATTTAAAATGATCTATTTCCGACAGAATTAGTAATGGCGCACATTAAGAGAAATGCAAAACAGCTATTGTTTAAAATGATATCAGTGCCTGTCAATGCTAAGTACCGCATGTTTTCTTTGTTAGATTATTTTAGGCCCATATGCATGTTGTCAGTATAGGGCATGGTGTATGGAGGCTCTCCATTTTCCAGGAAACTGGGACATCCGTGGGATAAAATGATTTTTCCATCTTTTTTTTTTCCCCTGTGGTGCTAAACGGCATCTGTAACCATGTTCTATACTTGTTTTCAGCTTCATGGCGGTTTTCTAGCCGAATTATTCACCTATATGACCACAAGACATGCCATAAATACCTGATAGATGCAGGCCCACCTTTGAGATTCTCACCTATGCGACTGTCTCCTACTTGCTTGACTCTTTCTGTAACTCCTATAAACCTCAATGGACAGGGCTGCATGAAAGAGTGGCCACCTCTCCATTAAAGAGTATGGAGAAGGTGGTGGGCAGAAATCAGTGAACAGGGTCATTGGACAATAAGTGAGCATCCCAGAGGATCTGAAATTTATGGCATATACTGTGTGTGCCTTACATTTCTAATATGAAAATATCCCTTTAGCTGAAGGATACAGTGCAATACATAAGCTTAAAGGGCATCTGTCAGTAGATTTGTCCCTATGACACTGGCTGACCTGTTACATGGGCACTTGGCAGCTGAAGGCATCTGTGTTGGTCCCGTGTTCATATGTGGCTGCATTACTGAGAAAAATGAAGTTTTAATACATGCAAATGAGCCTTTAGAAGCAATGGGGGTGTTGCCGTTACACCTAGAGGCTCAGCGCTCCCTGCAACTGCTGCATCCTCTCCACTTTGATTGACAGGGCCAGGCATGATGATGTGTGTGATCTGTCAATTAAATTGGAGAGGAAACGGCAGTTGCAGAGAGAGAAGAAACTGTAGGTGTAATGGCAACGCCCCCGTTGCTCCTAGAGGCTTATTTTCGTATTTTTAAACATCATTTTTCTCAACAATGCGGGCACATATGTACATGGGACCAACACAGATGCCTTCAGCTGCCAAGTGCACATGTAACAGGTCAGCCAGTTTCATGGTTAAAAATCTGCTGACAAATGCCCTTTAGGGCTATAATGGGGTATCACATCGCATAGTGTTATGCAACTTCCCCTCTAACACCACTTTGACAGTATATGTTATTGTAGGACATGCAACTCAATTTTCAAAGTTACGCTGTTGCCCTATCAAGTAAAGATATTATAAGGGTTTTTATTACAGCAAAACTTGCTAAAAGTCAGTTTTTTTCTCATTTCTCTAGAAATTGTTTTTCCGAAAAAACGTTTTCCTGTGGTAAAGACCAATCATCTAATATTAGCTATTTTTTTTTTTTCTGTATGTCAGATGCAAGTTTAAAAATATAATTCTAATTCAAAGACTTCCAAAGAAAAGAACACGACCTCTTTTTAGTTTCAAATAGTTGATGTTACATTCAAGATGGGGATTTTTAAGACGTTGGAGGAATAAGATAATGATTGTTTTTAGACAACCAATTTTCCAACAATTTATTGTAAAAGTCGAGTTCAAAGGGTGTTCCAGTTACAACATCTGATCCCCTGTACACTGGATAGGAGATAACTGTTATATCTGTGAGGGTATAAGAACAAGGAGCCCGTGTCTGACATTCAGAGTGGAGGTCGAGCAGGGGCGTACATAGAAGTCACTGGGCCTCATAGCAAGAATCTAAATTGAGCCCCCATGCCCCATTCATAGCCACTTCTACTGCCAGTTCCTGGCCAGCACTGTAATACCCTCAAGAATCCTAAAAATGAAGGGGTTGGGGTAGCTCTGCGCCCTCTTCACTTTTTTCCCTAGGCATAGGCACCTCCAAGTATGTATTACAAAAACAAAAAAAAAACAGGTACGAAAATGATAAAGACATCTTGCACGATATGATAAATGCACTCTTAAGGCACTACATGCGAAATTTATGTAGAAACTAATATCATATTTGATATGATGAATAAATATGAGGTTCTTAGCAAATATATTTGATTAAAAAAATATATCTGTGCCCACCCACCACAGCAAGGTGACCTCAGTCCAGGCAGGAACCTGCTCTGTTTAATACCTATCTCTATGCCAGTGGGCATCGAAATTCTGTAAAGCAGAACCCACACATATACTGTGTTGCTACTTCTGTTTGCCATTATGCACACCTGATTGTCATCCCACTGATTGAACACACCTGACTCTAATTTCACCTTAAAATTTTCTGCTAATAAAACAGACTTGTGATATTGGATCATTTTCCTCAAAATAAATGACCAAGTCTCATATTTTTGACTCATCAGTTTGATGTAGTTTCCGTTATCTAATTTTTGCAAATATATGCACAAATATAAAAATTTCTAAAGGTGTCACGAATCGATAGGGATAGTGCAGCCCTAAGCTCCACACACACCACTATCCCTACCTACTTTCACTGTCCGTCCTAACCAACGGTGCGCAACTGAACGGCAGTCCCTAGCTTACGTACGTGCAGGGGCCTACAGGGAGGGAACAAGGTCGGAGAAAAAAATAGACAAAGACAGCAAGCACAGAAACGTAAACTTCCAGGCTGGGTCAGAAACCAAACAAGCAATAATCAGCTATAAGCAAAAACCAAAACAAAATGAAAGCCGAGGTCAAGAGCCAGGAGGTCAAGTAAGTACAAAGGAATAACACAGGATCAAGGTCAAATACAATCCGCGGTCAGGAGCCACAAGGTCACATCAGTGTGCAAAGGGATTCCACAGGATCAAGAGTCAAATACAAGCTGAGTTCAAATACACGAAATCACACATGCAGGAAAATGCTAGTGGTGTAGTAAGACCAATCACAGGCAATTTCAGCAGGTTGCCTGTTAAATAGGCCACACTGAAAGGTCAAGTACCCTGAGCGCCAACTCATATCCATTGGCGCTCGTTCCTGCCCCTGCTCGTTGCCTCGGGGATGGAGGATTCCCGCCGCACTGAGGAAGCGTGAGCCGCCGGGCCTCCCCACCCCCTTGTTACCAGGGAGATGAGGACACTGGCTGCGTCCTGATGCTGGCTCCTTCTCCCCCTTTATCAGCGGGACGCCGGCGTTGCTGCAAGGAGGGAGCGCACCGCCGGTTCCGTGTTACAGAAGGTTTCACAAACTTTCAAGCACCACTGTAAATATACAAGTTAGTAACCATTTAGATTAAATTCATTGCAATAAATGCATGCACAAAATCAACAGGGAAAGTTTTGCCTTCAGTTACAGATCTACATTAGTTTAAATCAAAGCCTATACAAGGACGGTAGAATAGTAATTCTAGAAATGAGGCGCTCCTGAAGTGCTTGATACATTTTATTGCAGCTCCACGTTCTAGTGCAACAAGAGGCTCCTTTCTATTTTTCTCCTGCTCATCCTCTCCCAGCAGCTAATCCTTCATCGCGCAGACGGTTTTATCTGATTAATCAGTCAACCCTCGTCTCATGATAGTGTGAGTGAAGGAGTTATGGCTGCCAATGTCTACCTGCACTTCAAGCCCGAAATCATTCTGCGTCAAATAGAATTCATCCTAACGACAACACATCTATTGCATAAAAACAGCCAAACTATATATTAAAGCATGCACGATGGGAATACCAGGAGTCAGGGGTAATTATTTAGAGAATAGCAGATGTGTCTCACGTTGGATTACTTCCTATCTGGTCATAATAACACGCATTTTCATTGTCTTTCCCATTCTTATACTGTTCTGTAAGTTCAATAACTTATAATAATTATATTGCTGAGCAAAAGCAGTATGAACCATTACTGACTGCAATTTGAAGTACTTGACATACAGTACGCTTTTAACGGTCGCGTACACACACACACAGGGGGGAGGGAAGTGACCACTGCACTCCATCCTCACCCCTGGCCCTGCCTACTTGCCTCGCAAGTCCTAATGACAGGGGACAACTGGATGGCAATCCTTAACTTGGAATAAGTGCAGGGAGGACAGACCAGACAAACAACAGAACGTGAACGGACCGAGTTAATACCAGGAGAGCAATGAAGTACAAATGGAGCAAGCAGATAATAGTCAGAAGAAGCCGGGGTCATAAATACCATTAGAGTCGTGAAGTACCAAAGGAGTCAGCAGAGGATCGTCAGGAGGAAGCTGGGGTCAGAATACCAGGAGAGCAGCAAAGTACACAAGGAGCAGGCAGAGGATCATCAGGAAATCAGCAGAAGGTAAGTACGCTAGGTCATGCAAAATCACAGATGGAACCTAAATAACAGGCAACCTGTGGCCAGCAGGCTGCCTATTTTAATACTGACTAGCAGGGGTCCTGTGACGTGGCCAGCGTCACATGACTCATCCTGCTGCAAATGGCTGAGCACCAAGTGCCCAGCTAGGTGCTCAAGCTTAATCTGGTTGCTGGGGGAACCGAGGACGCCACCCTCGCTGAGGAGACGTGCGCGGCTGGGTCTGTCCCACCCCCCATCACCTAGGAGCCGAGGACGTTGCACGCATCCTCTCTCCTGTACAGAGCTGGGGTGCCGTCGGTGCTGCCGAGAGTAAGCACATCCCGGCGCCCCGTGACAACGCTGTTGTTTTTATTTGCATGTAAAGTGCCAGATGAAATATCGCGTACCTAGGTTTATCAGTATCAATAAGTCAGAGCAGATACACTTGCATTTTCCCTTGAAAACATTTTGCTAGTCATCCAATTGGCAATGACTTAAGCAAGGAATCTCTGGCATTAAATACTGAATGAGGTCAAGGACCTAGTGGTGGTAATATTGTTATTTAATTTGCATGACTGAAGCTGTTAGGTGTGATTAAACTGCCTCAGGAGAGGTATTAGAACAGCATTGTAAGTGGCACCTCTCTTCACCAGTATTTAGTTTCAGAGATTCAATTTACAAGTCATCCTAAAGAGAAAGCCAGGCAGATGTCTAGCAAAATGTCTTCAAGAGTAAATGCAACAAGTCCTGTTACTCTGAATCAGTACTACTGATACCATTACCTAGATGAAAGAGAACCATTACAAATGCTATTATATAGAGAGTCAGCATATCCTCATACACATAAGATAGCAGATTTAGCCACGATTGCCTTTATGTGTATGGGCACCTTGAGACTGAAAGGAGGGAGGCCTTTGACTACATCACAGAACATATTGCATTTCTGACAACCACTCAACCCAGCTCAACCACTCAGAAAGCATGGAAATAGAAAATTTACATTTACACATATAATATACAGGGAATGAAAAGACGTGAAATACTGTATACAGTTCAGGGACAGCACTTCTAGCTGCACATAATGCAAAGCTACAGCTCTCTAAGGTGGGTGGGGGGAATCATGATATTAGTTTTTTTAACGATGGTTACTGTTCAAAAGGTAACTCCACATAAAATAGATATATCCTGTACTAAATTCTTTATTTAATTATTTATGGCTATAAAAGTGTAGTTACGGTACATTCATTCCTTTCTTTGTTGCTTAAAAATATTAGAGGTTTTTAACGGCATCAGAAGGAAATGATTCTGAGGGCCGATGCTCAAGGTATATAGGATTTTAAGTGAACTGTTTTATTAGGGGTCCATCATTGTCAGAACTTTGGCCACCGGAGGATCTTCTGGTTGTCCAGTATTCAAAGTGCTGTAATGTGTCATGCAGTCGCTAAACATGAGAACAGAGAAGGGGGTCTCATTGCTTCAAGCCCCATCCGCCATATGGCAAGGTAGTCACCAAGCTGTACCTTCCAACCCTTCAGTTCATGATGAAGCCTTTAGCTTTAGCTGTAAGGAGAACCCTTTTCTGTTAACTTAACATTTAAAAAGAGGTTCCTAAATACCTCCTCCACCCAAAATATATTTATATTATGTCACAGGCAATGAAGAGTCTCATTCAAGAGACTGAAGCAAATAAATGGTTTGCTAACCTAGAAATCGGGACAAAGGCAATTATTCAATTGTTTGAATAGAGATGAGCCATTATACAAGACATTTTTTATTCTTTTTTTTCTGTTGAAATGTTTTTCCTCTACATTTTACAGTCTGGAGCCGAGGGGAAGTTCCACTTAAAGTTTATCATTCAAGCGATTTATTATGCACAAATGAAGCTCTGTAATAAGGTTATACATTTGCAATAATGGAAGATGTAAGACGAAGCTTATTATGAGTTAGTTTTCTTGTTATCTATCACAATACAAAATATATAAAAGCCAGGCCTGAAAATGAATGATGGCATCAACTTAATATTCAATATATATATATATGGTTTGTGAAATCATGAACCTGCAGCTTTGTGTCCTGGAGGGGAAATCTAAATCATTTGTTGGTATACAATGCATAATGAGTTATCAGGATTGTAATCACAGAGTACATTTATGGAGGAAGGGTGCTTCTGCTGGCGTTTTAACTGAATATAAACAAACCTTAAAATTCACATGTGCCACAAGCCCAGGAGCAGTGGAGTGAAGGATGGGAGTGGTAGTGTTTACGGCTGTAACAGTCAATAACAGTGACAATCCTCACACAGATGCTTCCTAGGCTTGGTAGTGGTAGGACGGCGCACCCTAAGGTTTAGGCTCCTGCGTGATGGTAGTTGGGGTGTCTTTGATGTTGTAGGATTGGCGCAGGTGCAAGACAGGAGGTGTAGGGTGCAACATCCAACGTATGGTGCAGGAGTAAGTAGCCAAGCCAGTTGTAGGAAAATAAACATCTCTTTACCTAAGTGCACAAGGGGAGTTGTAGTGCATCCAACGGTTTAAATACAGAATTCCCAAAAATTCACAGTGCAATTGTATGGATTTGAGTAAGAAAGAATTATAGTACTCTTTCCTCTCTATCTTCCCAAAGTCTCTTTCTGCAGAATCCATAGTTGGCAGTATTACTCTCATAACGGTGGCTGTAATGTCCATCTGAGAGATACAGGTTTAAGATACAACTGGCCAGATCACGTCCAAGTGTGAACAGTGTGATAGCAATATCCCTCTCACAGCAGTAAAGTCAGCAGCTTTGATCAGCAAATACCTTACTGGCTGACTCCAATGCTCGGTGATGCAGAATCTGGACCTTCTTGGTTCTTTCCTTTCTCTTTTACTCTTTGTGAGGTCTTTTTCTTAAGCAGATAATCTTCAGAGAAAGTGATTATCTGTAACTTTGGCCTAGTCCTGTGAAGAGAGGAGCACATGTAGGAGCTTCCTCTCTCTTCCTATGCTAGACTACCATCTAACTAGCCTGAGCTAGTCAGATCCAAGATCCATACCCAACTTCCTGCAAGGGCTGAGTTAGGGTAATTACCCCATCTTATCCATATAAAAGCTGAGTACATTACAAGGTATGAACATATGAAATAGCATTAAATAACTGCACATACTATTATATAACAAGAACAGTATGCAAGTACCCTTTTATGGGGTACTGCACATTGCCAAAAAAAAGTAGATTCCTAGATGATCTAAAATTACGGACAACTAAATGCCACACAGAAATCTGCCATGTGACATCATACTATGTAACATACAGAGACAAAAGATACTGTGAACAATACAAAATGATAGGATATCTTTCCCTGATGCAATGTACTAGAGAATTCTCTAGCACAAAGCATCCACGTAGATCTTAGTGACACTAATGTAGCCTGGTGCTTGGCATTGTCCTGCTACAGTGAAAGACCTTTAGTTCATTTACAAGGCGCCGGCGAGCAGAAAATTATCGGGAAGGCTGTGTTCCTTGCTGACAACTACCTGCTAATCAGTGGAGGTGAAGAACTGCATTTACATGCAGCAATCACCTCCATTTTATGGGATGAGCCTTGGCTACTACTCTCGCTCATCATCTTTGTTGTGTCTGGGCAGCAGATCGTGCTGTGTAAAAATATTAATTGAGTTGTCCACATAAAAGATGAATTCACTGGACGAACGAGTGCTTTGCTTGTTCATCGGGTTATCTGCAGCACCATTACACAGGCCAATTATCTGGAACCAGAGTTCGTACGAGTATTTGTTGTCAATAATTGGCCCCAATATCGGGTCATGCAAACCAACCATAACCCATACTTGCCGACTCTCCTGGATGAGACCTCCTAGTCTCCTAAAAGAGTTGGCAAATCTTCCAGGTGCTGGCAATGTCTCCTAGCATCTCCCGAAGAACAGTTCTAACTGTGATGCAGTCCCAGTGCCCAAAAACACACAAGGGGGAGGGGGTGGATACAGGATAAGGGGACATGCTTTATAGCTTGCTATAGTAAAGTTGAAGAGGTATACAGTAAAAAGGGAGTGGCATGGGCGAAGGGGCATGGCTGCGTGCCATGAAAATTTTGGCAGTGCACTGCATGCACCGTAACCTCTTCCCTCCTGTATCAGCTGCTTCCAAAGTTGGCAAGTATTTTCTAAACTCTTCTTTATGCAACATACCTAGCAAGGGTTCATGTAAATATATACAGGGTCATACAAGTAGTCATACATATACGTAAATTTCTGTAAGGTCAAGTGGGCAAGACTGCAGCCAAAGACAAAAAGGAGAAGGTGAGGACTGATAGTAAGCAGCTGTTGGTGTGAAGTTTGAGGAAAATAGTTTTGTGAGATGTCTCCCTGGTGCTACCGCTAGCAGGGACAGACAACGTATGATATTGTTAGGCAAGCAAAGCAGGAAAGGGAGGTCGATGTTATTGCCCATCTTGGGACAAATGATCTGGCTTGCAATGAGGTTTCAAAGGTGAAGGTAGCTTTTCACACACTTGGTAAGGATATATGGGAGGTTGCATTGACTGTTTGTTTCATTCTCTGCAGTTTTGCCTGTGCATAACCTTCAGCATAACAGGAAGATGCGCATTAAAGAATTTAATGTATGGCTTGGTGAATGGTGTCTGAACCAAGGGTTTGGCTTTGTGTCACATGTTAGCTCTCGTTGGAATGGAAAAGAACTGTACAAGAAAGATGGTTTGCATCTTTCTCTCAAGGGAACGTATGTCCTCAGTGAACAGTTCAAAGTATTTGCCAAGGAGCATTCAAACTAGGAAAGGGTGGCAAAAGAGTGATAATCCAGCAGTCCGACTGCCCCCCGGAACAATGCCAGAAGATGCCAGTAGCACATAGGTTAAGAAATGACAAGCTCAGAGTCTTGTCTACAAATGCTCGCAGTTTAGGGAATAAGATCAATGAACTTGAGTCTATAATAGCATCTGTATCAGTATCTGAGGAAAGGGATTTAAGGGTCATTATTTCAGAAGACTTAAAGGTAGGCAGACAATGTCATAGAGCAGCAGGAAATGCTAGCAGAATGTTTGGATGTATAGGGAGAGGCATTAACAGTAGAAAGAGGGAGGTGCTCATGCCGCTCTACAGAGCACTAGTGAGACCTCATTTGGAGTATTGTGCTCAGTACTGGAGACCATATCTCCAGAAGGATATTGATACTTTGGAGAGAGTTCAGAGAAGAGCTACTAAACTAATACATGGATTGCAGGATAAAACTTACCAGGAAAGATTAAAGGACCTTAACATGTATAGCTTGGAAGAAAGACGAGACAGAGGGGATATGATAGAAACTTTTAAATACATAAAGGGAATCAACAAGGTAAAAGAGGAGAGAATATTTAAAAGAAGAAAAACTGCTACAAGAGGACATAGTTTAAATTAGAGGAGCAAAGGTTTAAAAGTAATATCAGGAAGTATTACTTTACTGGGAGAGTAGTGGATGCATGGAATAGCCTTCCTGCAGAATGGTAGCTGAAAATACAGTGGAGGAGTTTAAGCATGCATGGGATAGGCATAAGGCCATCCTTCATATAAGATAGGGCCAGGTGCTATTCATAGTATTCAGTATATTGGGCAGACTAGATGGGCCGAATGGTTCTTATCTGCCGACACATTCTATGAGAAGAAGAGATCAGAGAGAAATATCCTTCTTTCATATAAGTTGGGTTCCTTTTTCTCCCCAATCACAACTCTAATAGCAAATAGGTGAAGGGCCCAGACAGCGTGGCAGCCCTCCTTCTATAGAGTCAAGAACAAGGGGACTGGCTATAATCAGCAGGCACTTTAGTCCCAGGATGGTAGGACATAAAACAGCAAGATTAAGACGCCCATTTTTATGTACACCTCAGGACCCGAGTTGTATATCACAATAGTCGCTTAAGGGCGGGTTCACATCAGCATTATGGATTCCGTTTTTGTTTTCTGTTATAACATGGTTATAATGGAAAATAACGGAATCCATAAAATGAAAGTCAAAACGGAAGCCTTTAAGAGGCATTCCGTTTTGATCCTACATAATACAAGTCTATTGCAGCAGAACGGTTTTGTCCTGGTTTCAATTATGCAGGAGTCCAGTCCTGCATAACGGAAACCAGGACAGATCCGTTATGCTGCCCATAGACTTGTATTATGACGAAATGCAAAACAGAAGCCTTTAAAAGGCATTCCATTTTGCTTTCCGTCCTAATAGAAGTCTATGCGAATCATAACGGATCCGTCTGGTTTCCGTTATGCAGAACGGAAAAAAAAGTCCTGTCGACAGGACTTTGTTTTCCGTCTTGCATAACGGGAACCAGACGGATTCATTATGATTCCCATAGACTTCTATTATGACAGATCAAAATGGAATGCCTCTTAAAGGCTTCCATTTTGACTTCCGTCTTATGGATTCCGTTTTTTTTCCGTTATATGTGGAAAAAGTATGTGAACCCTTGGATTTAATAACTGGTTGAACCTCCTTTGGCAGCAATAACTTCAACCAAACGTTTCCTGTAGTTGCAGATCAGACGTGCACAACGGTCAGGAGTAATTCTTGACCATTCCTCTTTACAGAACTGTTTCAGTTCAGCAATATTTTTGGGATGTCTGGTGTGAATCGCTTTCTTGAGGTCATGCCACAGCATCTCAATCGGGTTGAGGTCAGGACTCTGACTGGGCCACTCCAGAAGGCATATTTTTTTCTGTTTAAGCCATTCTGTTGTTGATTTACTTCTATGCTTTGGGTCTTTGTCCTGTTGCAACACCCATCTTCTGTTGAGCTTCCGCTGGTGGACAGATGGCCTTAAGTTCTCCTGCAAAATGCCTTGATAAACTTAGGAATTCATTTTTCCTTCGATGATAGCAATCCGTCCAGGCCCTGACGCTGCAAAGCAGACCCAAACCATGATGCCCCCACCACCATACTTCACAGTTGGGATGAGATTTTGATGTTGGTGTGCTGTGCCTCTTTTTCTCCACACATAGTGTTGTGTGTTTCTTCCAAACAACTCAACTTTGGTTTAATCTGTCCACAGAATTTTTTGCCAGTACTGCTGTGGAACATCCAGGTGCTCTTGTGCAAACTGTAAACGTGCAGCAATGCTTTTTTTGGACAGCAGTGGCTTCCTCTGTGGTATCTTTCCATGAAATCCATTCTTCTTTAGTGTTTTACGTATCGTAGATTCACTAACAGGGATGTTAGCATATGCCAGAGACTTTTGTAAGTCTTTAGCTGACACGCTAGGATTCTTCTTTACCTCATTGAGCAGTCTGTTCTGTGCTCTTGCAGTCATCTTTACAGGATGGCCACTCCTAGGAAGAGTAGCAGCAGTGCTGAACTTTCTCCATTTATAGACAATTTGTCTTACCGTGGACTGATGAACAGCAAGGCTTTTGGAGATACTTTTATAACCCTTTCCAGCTTTATGCAAGTCAACAATTCTTAAACGTAGGTCTTCTGAGAGCTCTTTTGTGCGAGGCATCATTCACATCAGGCAATGCTTCTTGTGAAACCCAGAACTGGTGTGTTTTCTATAGGGCAGGGCAGCTGTAACCAACACCTCCAATCTCATCTCATTAATTGGACTCCAGTTGGGTGACACCTCACTCCAATTAGCTCTTGGAGACGTCATTAGTCTAGGGGTTCACATACTTTTTCCACCTGCACTGTGAATGTTTACATGGTGTGTTCAATAAAGACATGTTAACATTTAATTCTTTGTGTGTTATTAGTATAAGCAGACTGTGATTGTCTATTGTTGTGACTTAGATGAAGATCAGATCACATTTTATGACCAATTTGTGCAGAAATCCATATCATTCCAAAGGGTTCACATACGGTACTTCTTTTTGCAACTGTACATAACGCTGATGTGAACCCACCCTAACTTGTATTTTAGGTGTAGTAGACACAAGGTCTCACCTTATGGAAATTTTTGGAAGTTCTGCATCAGAATTTTAGTATAGAGCACCTTTTTGCATTGAGATCTTCTAAGGAAAAGAAATTTACATCTCAAAGGGGCCCTTTTATGCACTCACTGATATCTACACGCCTTACACTAGAGATACAGTATCTAGCTCTTAGATTCCTTCAACCATAAAGTAACTGCCTCGTTATCAAGCTTACATGAGTCAGTCCTAATTACTGTCCAAAATTAGAGTTGAGCGAACACCTGGATGTTCGGGTTCGAGAAGTTCGGCCGAACATCCCGGAAATGTTCGGGTTCGGGATCCGAACCCGATCCGAACTTCGTCCCGAACCCGAACCCCATTGAAGTCAATGGGGACCCGAACTTTTCGGCACTAAAACGGCTGTAAAACAGCCCAGGAAAGGGCTAGAGGGCTGCAAAAGGCAGCAACATGTAGGTAAATCCCCTGCAAACAAATGTGGATAGGGAAATTAATTAAAATAAAAATTAAATAAATAAAAATTAACCAAAATCAATTGGAGAGAGGTTCCATAGCAGAGAATCTGGCTTCCCGTCACCCACCACTGGAACAGTCCATTCTCAGATATTTAGGCCCCGGCACCCAGGCAGAGGAGAGAGGTCCCGTAACAGAGAATCTGTCTTCATGTCAGCAGAGAATTAGTCTGCATGTCATAGCAGAGAATGAGGCTTCACGTCAGCCACCACTGCAACAGTCCATTGGCATATATTTAGGCCTAGCACACAGGCAGAGGAGAGAGGTCCCGTAACAGAGAATCTGGCTTCATGTCAGCAGAGAATCAGTCTGCATGTCATAGCAGAGAATGAGGCTTCACGTCAGCCACCACTGCAACAGTCCATTGGCATATATTTAGGCCCAGCACACACACAGGCAGAGGAGAGAGGTCCCGTAACAGAGAATCTGGCTTCATGTCAGCAGAGAATCAGTCTGCATGTCATAGCAGAGAATGAGGCTTCACGTCAGCCACCACTGCAACAGTCCATTGGCATATATTTAGGCCCAGCACACACACAGGCAGAGGAGAGAGGTCCCGTAACAGAGAATCTGGCTTCATGTCAGCAGAGAATCAGTCTGCATGTCATAGCAGAGAATGAGGCTTCACGTCAGCCACCACTGCAACAGTCCATTGGCATATATTTAGGCCCAGCACACACACAGGCAGAGGAGAGAGGTCCCGTAACAGAGAATCTGGCTTCATGTCAGCAGAGAATCAGTCTGCATGTCATAGCAGAGAATGAGGCTTCACGTCAGCCACCACTGCAACAGTCCATTGGCATATATTTAGGCCCAGCACACACACAGGCAGAGGAGAGAGGTCCCGTAACAGAGAATCTGTCTTCATGTCAGCAGAGAATTAGTCTGCATGTCATAGCAGAGAATGAGGCTTCACGTCACCCACCACTGCAACAGTCCATTGGCATATATTTAGGCCTAGCACACAGGCAGAGCAGAGAGGTCCCGTAACAGACAATCTGGCTTCATGACAGCAGAGAATCAGTCTGCATGTCATAGCAGAGAATGAGGCTTCACGTCACCCACCACTGCAACAGTCCATTGGCATATATTTAGGCCTAGCACACAGGCAGAGCAGAGAGGTCCCGTAACAGACAATCTGGCTTCATGTCAGCAGAGAATCAGTCTGCATGTCATAGCAGAGAATGAGGCTTCACGTCACCCACCACTGCAACAGTCCATTGGCATATATTTAGGCCTAGCACACAGGCAGAGCAGAGAGGTCCCGTAACAGACAATCTGGCTTCATGACAGCAGAGAATCAGTCTGCATGTCATAGCAGAGAATGAGGCTTCACGTCACCCACCACTGCAACAGTCCATTGGCATATATTTAGGCCTAGCACACAGGCAGAGCAGAGAGGTCCCGTAACAGACAATCTGGCTTCATGTCAGCAGAGAATCAGTCTGCATGTCATAGCAGAGAATGAGGCTTCACGTCACCCACCACTGCAACAGTCCATTGGCATATATTTAGGCCTAGCACACAGGCAGAGCAGAGAGGTCCCGTAACAGACGATCTGGCTTCATGTCAGCAGAGAATCAGTCTGCATGTCATAGCAGAGAATCAGGCTTCACGTCAGCCACCACTGCAACAGTCCATTGTCATAAATTTAGGCCCAGCACCCAGGCAGAGGAGAGAGGTCCCGTAACAGACAATCTGGCTTCATGTCAGCAGAGAATTAGTCTGCATGTCATAGCAGAGAATCAGGCTTCATGTCAGCCACCACTGCAACAGTCCATTGGCATATATTTAGGCCTAGCACACAGGCAGAGGAGAGGTTCATTCAACTTTGGGTAGCATCGCAATATAATGGTAAAATGAAAATAAAAATAGGATTGAATGAGGAAGTGCCCTGGAGTCCAATAATATATGGTTATGGGGAGGTAGTTAATGTCTAATCTGGACAAGGGACGGACAGGTCCTGTGGGATCCATGCCTGGTTCATTTTTATGAACGTCAGCTTGTCCACATTGGCTGTAGACAGGCGGCTGCGTTTGTCTGTAATGACGCCCCCTGCCGTGCTGAATACACGTTCAGACAAAACGCTGGCTGCCGGGCAGGCCAGCACCTCCAAGGCATAAAAGGCTAGCTCTGGCCACGTGGACAATTTAGAGACCCAGAAGTTGAATGGGGCCGAACCATCAGTCAGTACGTGGAGGGGTGTGCACACGTACTGTTCCACCATGTTAGTGAAATGTTGCCTCCTGCTAACACGTTGCGTATCAGGTGGTGGTGCAGTTAGCTGTGGCGTGTTGACAAAAGTTTTCCACATCTCTGCCATGCTAACCCTGCCCTCAGAGGAGCTGGCCGTGACACAGCTGCCTTGGCGACCTCTTGCTCCTCCTCTGCCTTGGCCTTGGGCTTCCACTTGTTCCCCTGTGACATTTGGGAATGCTCTCAGTAGCGCGTCTACCAACGTGCGCTTGTACTCGCGCATCTTCCTATCACGCTCCAGTGCAGGAAGTAAGGTGGGCACATTGTCTTTGTAGCGTGGATCCAGCAGGGTGGCAACCCAGTAGTCCGCACAGGTTAAAATGTGGGCAACTCTGCTGTCGTTGCGCAGGCACTGCAGCATGTAGTCGCTCATGTGTGCCAGGCTGCCCAGGGGTAAGGACAAGCTGTCCTCTGTGGGAGGCGTATCGTCATCGTCCTGCCTTTCCCCCCAGCCACGCACCAGTGATGGACCCGAGCTGCGTTGGGTGCCACCCCGCTGTGACCATGCTTCATCCTCATCCTCCTCCACCTCCTCCTCATCCTCGTCCTCCTCGTCCTCCAGTAGTGGGCCCTGGCTGGCCACATTTGTACCTGGCCTCTGCTGTTGCAAAAAACCTCCCTCTGAGTCACTTCGAAGAGACTGGCCTGAAAGTGCTAAAAATGACCCCTCTTCCTCATCCTCCTCCTCCTCCTCCTGGGCCACCTCCTGTTCCATCATCGCCCTAAGTGTTTTCTCAAGGAGACATAGAAGTGGTATTGTAACGCTGATAACGGTGTCATCGCCACTGGCCATGTTGGTGGAGTACTCGAAACAGCGCAACAGGGCACACAGGTCTCGCATGGAGGCCCAGTCATTGGTGGTGAAGTGGTGCTGTTCTGTAGTGCGACTGACCCGTGCGTGCTGCAGCTGAAACTCCACTATGGCCTGCTGCTGCTCGCACAGTCTGTCCAGCATGTGCAAGGTGGAGTTCCACCTGGTGGGCACGTCGCATATGAGGCGGTGAGCGGGAAGGCCGAAGTTACGCTGTAGCGCAGACAGGCGAGCAGCGGCAGGATGTGAACGCCGGAAGCGCGAACAGACGGCCCGCACTTTATGCAGCAGCTCTGACATGTCGGGGTAGTTGTGAATGAACTTCTGCACCACCAAATTCAGCACATGCGCCAAGCAAGGGATGTGCGTCAAATTGGCTAGTCCCAGAGCTGCAACGAGATTTCGCCCATTATCACACACCACCAGGCCGGGCTTGAGGCTCACCGGCAGCAACCACTCGTCGGTCTGTTGTTCAATACCCCGCCACAACTCCTGTGCGGTGTGGGGCCTGTCCCCCAAACATATGAGTTTCAGAATGGCCTGCTGACGTTTACCCCGGGCTGTGCTGAAGTTGGTGGTGAAGGTGTGTGGCTGACTGGATGAGCAGGTGGAAGAAGAGGAGGAGGAAGCCGAGAAGGAGGAGGTGGCAACAGGAGGCAAAGAATGTTGCCCTGCGATCCTTGGCGGCGGCAGGACGTGCGCCAAACAGCTCTCCGCCTGGGGCCCAGCTGCCACTACATTTACCCAGTGTGCAGTTAGGGAGATATAGCGTCCCTGGCCGTGCTTACTGGTCCACGTATCTGTGGTTAGGTGGACCTTGCTACAGATGGCGTTGCGCAGTGCACACTTGATTTTATCGGATACTTGGTTGTGCAGGGAAGGCACGGCTCTCTTGGAGAAGTAGTGCCGGCTGGGAACAACATACTGTGGGACAGCAAGCGACATGAGCTGTTTGAAGCTGTCTGTGTCCACCAGCCTAAATGACAGCATTTCATAGGCCAGTAGTTTAGAAATGCTGGCATTCAGGGCCAGGGATCGAGGGTGGCTAGGTGGGAATTTACGCTTTCTATCAAATGTTTGTGAGATGGAGAGCTGAACGCTGGCGTGTGACATGGTTGAGACGCTTGGTGACGGAGGTGGTGGTGGTGGTGTTGGTGGTACATCCCCTGTTTGCTGGGCGGCAGGTGCCAACGTTCCTCCAGAGGCGGAGGAAGAGGCCGAGGCGGCAGCAGCAGAATAGGCCGAGGCGGCAGCAGCAGAAGAGGTAGCAGGGGGAGCCTGAGTGACTTCCTTGGTTTTAAGGTGTTTACTCCACTGCAGTTCATGCTTTGCATGCAGGTGCCTGGTCATGCAGGTTGTGCTCAGGTTCAGAACGTTAATGCCTCGCTTCAGGCTCTGATGGCACAGCGTGCAAACCACTCGGGTCTTGTCGTCAGCACATTGTTTGAAGAAGTGCCATGCCAGGGAACTCCTTGAAGCTGCCTTTGGGGTGCTCGGTCCCAGATGGCGGCGGTCAGTAGCAGGCGGAGTCTCTTGGCGGCGGGTGTTCTGCTTTTGCCCACTGCTCCCTCTTTTGCTACGCTGTTGGCTCGGTCTCACCACTGCCTCTTCCTCCGAACTGTGAAAGTCAGTGGCACGACCTTCATTCCATGTGGGGTCTAGGACCTCATCGTCCCCTGCATCGTCTTCCACCCAGTCTTGATCCCTGACCTCCTGTTCAGTCTGCACACTGCAGAAAGACGCAGCAGTTGGCACCTGTGTTTCGTCATCATCAGAGACATGCTGAGGTGGTATTCCCATGTCCTCATCATCAGGAAACATAAGTGGTTGTGCGTCAGTGCATTCTATGTCTTTCACCGCTGGGGAAGGGCTAGGTGGATGCCCTTGGGAAACCCTGCCAGCGGAGTCTTCAAACAGCATAAGAGACTGCTGCATAACTTGAGGCTGAGACAGTTTCCCTGGTATGCATGGGGGTGATGTGACAGACTGATGGGGTTGGTTTTCAGGCGCCATCTGTGCGCTTTCTGCAGAAGACTGGGTGGGAGATAATGTGAACGTGCTGGATCCACTGTCGGCCACCCAATTGACTAATGCCTGTACCTGCTCAGGCCTTACCATCCTTAGAACGGCATTGGGCCCCACCATATATCGCTGTAAATTCTGGCGGCTACTGGGACCTGAGGTAGTTGGTACACTAGGACGTGTGGATGTGGCAGAACGGCCACGTCCTCTCCCAGCACCAGAGGGTCCACTAACACCACCACGACCATGTCCACGTCCGCGTCCCTTACTAGATGTTTTTCTCATTGTTATGGTTCACCACAACAACAAATATATTATTTGGCCCAATGTATTGTATTCAAATTCAGCGGGATATAAATTTGAGGCCTAGTATTTAGGCGCTGGGTGACCGGTATGGATTTAGTGACAGAATTAGACTTGGAAATGCACAGAAGCGTGTGTGTGAAGTTATTCTGAATGACCCAATGTGCACCTTGAATATTATATACCCTTTTTGGGATAGATTTCAAATAGCTCTGATATAGCAGGAACCACTAAATTATGAAATTGCTAAATTGGGAATTGTACTTCAACCCAGAACAAAAAATGTGCTTTGACGGGCACTAAATAACTTTCCCAGCTACAACAGTACAGCGGTAACGAGAGATTTAGAGGGATTTAAATTTGAGGCCTAGTATTTAGGCGCTGGGTGACAGGTATGGGTTTAGTGACAGAATTAGACTTGGAAATACACAGTAGCGGGTGTGTGTGAAGTTATTCTGAATGACCCAATGTGCACCTTCAATATTATATACCCTTTTTGGGATAGATTTCAAATAGCTCTGATATAGCAGGAACCACTAAATTATGAAATTGCTAAATTGGGAATTGTACTTCAACCCAGAACAAAAAATGTGCTTTGACGGACACTAAATATCTTGCCCAGCAACAACAGTACAGCGGTGGGTAACGAGAGATTTAGAGGGATTTAAATTTGAGGCCTAGTATTTAGGCGCTGGGTCACCGGTATGGATTTAGTGACAGAATTAGACTTGGAAATGCACAGAAGCGTGTGTGTGAAGTTATTCTGAATGACCCTATGTGCACCTTCAATATTATATACCCTTTTAGGGATAGATTTCAAATAGCTCTGATATAGCAGAAACCACTAAATTATGAAATTGCTAAATTGGGAATTGTACTTCAACCCAGAACAAAAAATGTGCTTTGACGGACACTAAATATCTTGCCCAGCAACAACAGTACAGCGGTGGGTAACGAGAGATTTAGAGGGATTTAAATTTGAGGCCTAGTATTTAGGCGCTGGGTGACAGGTATGGGTTTAGTGACAGAATTAGACTTGGAAATACACAGTAGCGGGTGTGTGTGAAGTTATTCTGAATGACCCTATGTGCACCTTCAATATTATATACCCTTTTAGGGATAGATTTCAAATAGCTCTGATATAGCAGGAACCACTAAATTATGAAATTGCTAAATTGGGAATTGTACTTCAACCCAGAACAAAAAATGTGCTTTGACGGACACTAAATATCTTGCCCAGCAACAACAGTACAGCGGTGGGTAACGAGAGATTTAGAGGGATTTAAATTTGAGGCCTAGTATTTAGGCGCTGGGTCACCGGTATGGATTTAGTGACAGAATTAGACTTGGAAATGCACAGAAGCGTGTGTGTGAAGTTATTCTGAATGACCCTATGTGCACCTTCAATATTATATACCCTTTTAGGGATAGATTTCAAATAGCTCTGATATAGCAGAAACCACTAAATTATGAAATTGCTAAATTGGGAATTGTACTTCAACCCAGAACAAAAAATGTGCTTTGACGGACACTAAATATCTTGCCCAGCAACAACAGTACAGCGGTGGGTAACGAGAGATTTAGAGGGATTTAAATTTGAGGCCTAGTATTTAGGCGCTGGGTCACCGGTATGGATTTAGTGACAGAATTAGACTTGGAAATGCACAGAAGCGTGTGTGTGAAGTTATTCTGAATGACCCTATGTGCACCTTCAATATTATATACCCTTTTAGGGATAGATTTCAAATAGCTCTGATATAGCAGAAACCACTAAATTATGAAATTGCTAAATTGGGAATTGTACTTCAACCCAGAACAAAAAATGTGCTTTGACGGACACTAAATATCTTGCCCAGCAACAACAGTACAGCGGTGGGTAACGAGAGATTTAGAGGGATTTAAATTTGAGGCCTAGTATTTAGGCGCTGGGTCACCGGTATGGATTTAGTGACAGAATTAGACTTGGAAATGCACAGAAGCGTGTGTGTGAAGTTATTCTGAATGACCCTATGTGCACCTTCAATATTATATACCCTTTTAGGGATAGATTTCAAATAGCTCTGATATAGCAGAAACCACTAAATTATGAAATTGCTAAATTGGGAATTGTACTTCAACCCAGAACAAAAAATGTGCTTTGACGGACACTAAATATCTTGCCCAGCAACAACAGTACAGTGGTGGGTAACGAGAGATTTAGAGGGATTTAAATTTGAGGCCTAGTATTTAGGCGCTGGGTCACCGGTATGGATTTAGTGACAGAATTAGACTTGGAAATGCACAGAAGCGTGTGTGTGAAGTTATTCTGAATGACCCTATGTGCACCTTCAATATTATATACCCTTTTAGGGATAGATTTCAAATAGCTCTGATATAGCAGAAACCACTAAATTATGAAATTGCTAAATTGGGAATTGTACTTCAACCCAGAACAAAAAATGTGCTTTGACGGACACTAAATATCTTGCCCAGCAACAACAGTACAGCGGTGGGTAACGAGAGATTTAGAGGGATTTAAATTTGAGGCCTAGTATTTAGGCGCTGGGTGACAGGTATGGGTTTAGTGACAGAATTAGACTTGGAAATACACAGTAGCGGGTGTGTGTGAAGTTATTCTGAATGACCCAATGTGCACCTTCAATATTATATACCCTTTTTGGGATAGATTTCAAATAGCTCTGATATAGCAGGAACCACTAAATTATGAAATTGCTAAATTGGGAATTGTATTTCAACCCAGAACAAGAAATGTGCTTGAACGGACACTAAATAACTCGCCCAGCTACAGCACTAGGGACAGATTTAGCTGGATATAAATTTGAGGCCTAGTATTTAGGCGCTGGGTGACCGGTATGGATTTAGTGACAGAATTAGACTGGGATATGGCCAAAAAATGAACAGACTATTGCTGGTTAAATGCACTTGGTGTGACAGCTTCACCCTGATGTAGGCTTTAGCCAAAAAACAACCACACCATTGAGGGTTAAATGCACTTGGTCGCAGCTTGTGCTGGCGCACCACAAGACACAAAATGGCCGCCGATCACCCCAGAAAAATGAGACTGACAAACGGTCTGGGCAGCCTAAAAACAGTGAGCAATTGAGGATCAGCAGCTCAATGATCCACAGCTGCAGATCGATCAGTTAATCAAGTCCTTTGGAGGAGTTAATCTGCCTAATCTCGCCCTACTGTCGCAGCCGCAACCTCTCCCTACGCTAATCAGAGCAGAGTGACGGGCGGCGCTATGTGACTCCAGCTTAAATAGAGGCTGGGTCACATGGTGCTCTGGCCAATCACAGCCATGCCAATAGTAGGCATGGCTGTGATGGCCTCTTGGGGGAAGTAGTATGACGCTTGTTGATTGGCTGCTTTGCAGCCTTTCAAAAAGCGCCAAGAAAGCGTCACAAAAGCGCGAAGAAAGCGACGAACACCGAACCCGAACCCGGACTTTTACGAAAATGTCCGGGTTCGGGTCCGTGTCACGGACACCCCAAAATTCGGTACGAACCCGAACTATACAGTTCGAGTTCGCTCATCCCTATCCAAAATCACTTACCATGTCCATGTTTTTTCTCTGTTTGGTTGCTATTTCTTTATGATATTAGGGGTTGTATTGTTCATGATTTGAGACATAAAGCCCTGCATTGGTTGTCTTTTTGATACCCTTATCTTGATATCACATTTGCAATGTTGTTTGTATATTTTTTGGTGTATCTCATAAAATTCCAAAAAATATCTATTGAAACTACACGGCCAGCACCCGCCATGTGTGGTCTGCTCCCCACATCCCCTCGGCCACAATGACGTACAGGTACGTCATTGTGGTTGAAGGGGTTAATTGCCATAAAATTGTGAATTATGAAGGTGCCACCTTACCCAGCAAACATCACCTAGATACCAAAAATAGCAGAGTCTAGCGCCTAATTCAGCCCATCATGAAGTCCCATTATTCATTCCTTGACCTTACCCAATCCCTGATATAAATGGAGTGTCCTAAATGAATCTCCCCTTGTAGCCGTGGCATGCAGTTCCTCTTCTTCCTCTGCTTTCTGCTTCATTAAGTGCTTTGGACAGCAGTTTCCAGCAGCCAGTATCATTCACATGTCTTTCCTTCGTGACTTCCTTTCAACTAATGTCTTAATGAAATACTTTGAGGATATTCTGTAAATGAACATTGTAAATTTTGTAAATGGATCAAACAGGGCGTTTCAGTACCTTGAAACATCTTCACTAGTTAATTTCATATTTTTTTTTTTTTTATATATATCTTTACTATTTAAATGGTGGTCACATGTTCAGTAGTGATCTACAGCATTAGTATTATATCATTCTTGTTTACCCACTAGGGCGGGGGCTAAATTGATTAGTAGCCAAAGACTTGGACCCCTTATCAACCAATTGGTATGAGTGCACTTGGCTTGTCTTTGTGGTGCAAGGAGGGCCTAAAACAGTGGGCTTTGTCCAGCTATGGGTTCTCAGACACTGTTCTAATACCTGAGAGGTTAGCCTGCCCTTCCTAGGGTCAGTTCATATGAGGTCAATGAATGGGAGTACAGGAGTAACAGGAGTACCTGGAGCAAACTCATAGTAACATGTGGAAATGTCTTGACCATGTACATACTGGCCAAGTCACCTTTAAAGGGGTTCTGCGGTGCAAAGAAATTGATCACCTATCCTCAACATAGGTCATCAATATTAGATCTGCAAGGGTCTAACTACCAGCACCCTCACCGATCAGCTGTTTGAAGGGGTAGCAACGCTCTGCTAGTGCTGCTTCTGCTTCAAAATTATCTGTGTGTCCTCTCCTTTGTAGAGGGGGCGCAGTATAATTACAACTGCTCATCCAATTCAAGTGAATGGCACAAGCAGTTGTAATACACTGTGCCACTGCTGCAGAGGGGACCGCGCACAGGTAATTTTGAAGTGGAAGCAAAACCACTACCCCTCCAAACAGCTGATTGCCGGGGTGCTGGAAGTAGGACCTCTGCCAATCTGATATTGATAACCTATCCTTAGGATAAGACTTTAGTATCTTTGCACTACACAATCTCTTTAAAACTAAGGTCCACAGTCAGGTCTCTTTTACACTTGCCTATGAAAACAGTAATCAGATAGTGTGTAATTAAAATTTTTTGTAATTTGTTCTGTTTTTGGTTTTGTATTGAATCTGTTTTTCATATTTTGCGATGTTGTCTATTTTTCATATACCCTAAAGCAAAAGAAAACAGAACGGCAATTGTATAATACAAGGATAACAAACTTTATTAGACGTATAGTTAAAAATAGAGTTTCATATACGTTGTTAGCAGCATTACATTCACAGGAAAAATACCCACAGGACCACTATTCATGATACATACAGGTAAACATTTCTCCCATGGATAGAGGATATCAATAAACCCCAACCATAAGTAAAGTGCAAAGTGCCACAAAAGCGATCAATACATACAGGAGACAATCTTGTAGAATATACAGACCAGAATAGTCCTGAATCCTGACACGTGTTTCGCGGTCGCTTTCTCAAGTGATATCCCTGTGGGTATTTTTCCTGTGAATGTAATGCTGCTAACGTATAAGAAACTCTATTTTAAACTATATGTCTAATAAAGTTTGTTATCTTTGTATTATACAATTGCTGTTCTGTTTTCTGGGGTATATTGTTACTGTCTTAACAGGCAGCTTTACATCGGGCGTTTTGCTTTGAGTATTGGGTATGTGTCTATTTTTCATCTGCATTTGTTCAGGTTTTTTTTGTTAATGAATTAACATTTTTGCTGTTTTTGTTACACACATGTGAGCTGTGCAAATGCAGAAACCGATTTTTAAATACAATCCATTGACTTTTATGGGCTACCTAAAATACCAACCCACGCCCGCAAAAAAATAAAAATAAAAATGTTCACATAAAAAACACATCTATAAACAAAACTTAAATGTGGAAAAAACATTCACTGTAAATGTATTGCCACTGTACTTTCAATAAAAATAATTGAATGATTATATGTCTATAATACAGAAGTGTGTATAAGCCCTTAGCTTTGAAGGTTTAACTTATTTGCTTGTATTCTGGGCTTAGTGACCTCTTAAACCTGTCTGTCTAATGTTCTAAGACAAGTTCTTTATGTTTTTACAGAAAAAATTAGCATGCTGTCCACCTTCATCGTACCATTCAAGTTTATCGACCCTGGGGCAAGCAGCATGGATGATGAAGACAATTTAAGTAAGTGCTTATTCATAGCTTACAGATAGCTTTTTTATACGGTTATTCTTTCTTGGTTTATTTCCTTTAGGCCTCTTGCACACGAACGTATTTTGTTTCCGTGTCCGTTTTTTTTTTTTTGCAGACCGTATACGGAACCATTCATTTAAATTGGTCCGCAAAAAAAGTTATTCTGTGTGCATTCCATTTCCATATGTCCGTATTGCCTTTCCGCAAATAAATTGAACATGTCCTATTCTTGTCTGCATTATGGACAAGGATAGGACTGCTCTATTAGGGGTCAGCTGTTTAGTTCCACAAAATGCGAAATGCACACGGCGTCAGTTGTATTTTTTGCGGATCCGTTTTTGAAGACCGCAAAATACATACGGCAGTATGCATGAGGTCTTAGGGCTCATGCACACAAACATATTTTATTTTCGTGTCTGTACTGTTCTATTTGTTCTGGCCAGTTGTTCCGTTCCGTAAAATACAGAATGCACACGGACGCCATCCGTGTTTTTTGCAGATCTGTTTTTTGCGGACTGCAAAATACATACGTTTGTGTCCATGAGCTCTTAAAGTGGCACTCTGCTTTCAGTAGATCAATGTTTTTTTCCTTTTCTGTATAACTTTCTGTATTAATGCCTCACAGTTTTCGAGACCTCTGCTTGCAGGGATTCACTAGGAGCTTTTATTTTATTGGCTTTCAGGGGTTTAAAACCTATCTTGTTCATGTGATGGTCATCAGTCAGTGTCTGCTTCCTCCAAAATCAGCAGCACCGTGTGGGGTCTCAGAAGCCAGAAGCATAGCCTTCACTGGCACTAAAATGAAAGAGTGTGTTTGTGGTGGGACAACCCATTTCACGGGTACCTACACGGATGGACTTCATTTAAAGAGTGGACGCAACTGATTAATCTTCATTGACTAATCAAAAATGTCAGACACAACTAAAGTGTAATGATCAGTTCCAGTTAAATTGGACTCATCCAGATGAGCACTTCTTCACCTTTTCTCTCAGTTCAACTTATCTGAGATGTATGATGCAAAATTATCAACTTTTTTTAAATCTTGATTTTTTTTTATACTGTGCCACGAGATGTCTATCCTTTACCTGTCTATGTGTCTAGCCCAGGGATCAGCAACCTTCGGATCTCAGCTGTTGTGAAACTACAATTCCCAGAATGCTCTATTCATTGCTATGTGAGTTCTCAGAAGAGCAGAGCAAGTATACATGCTGAGAGTTGTAGTTTCACAACAGCTGGATTGCCGGAGGTTGCCTACCCCTGGTTTAGCCAGTGATTGTGTTCTGAATTGCAGTCTGTCGAGGGTTTTGCAAGCATGTCATGATATTATTCTGTGAGAAATTGGAATCCTCAACCAAATCTAAGCCAAGGTAAGGGTGTACCCCTATGTAGCAGCTGCCTTCCCCCTTTCCTCCTGGAAAGTTATATAAAGCACATGACTCAACAGGGGGTGTCAAGGAGCACAGAGTAACGATAGAAAAAAACTCAAAATGTAAAAACTGCTAAAAAAAAAACTATTAAAATTATTATTAGGGGTTTACTGCCCCCTTGATGCTAACATAAGTAGTAACTATAATTGCTCTAGATCAGTGATGGCCAACCTGCAGCTCTCCAGCTGTTGCAAAACTACAACTCCCAGCATGCCGGGCAGCTTACAGCTATCAGCCTACAGCAGGGCATGGTGGGAGTTGTAGTTTTACAACAGTTGGAGGGCCGCTGACTGGGCATCCGTGCTCTAGATGGTAACTGGCAGCAGCAGTGAACGATATTAACTGTGAATGCTGTAGATCCAAGAATTGAATTTGATTTGCAGGTTATCTTACTCATAATATACGTTTACGTAAAATCAAAAGCTGGCATTTGCTTTTCTCACTTGGTATTTGCACATTTGGATCGTTGGATTTACTTAAAATGCCAACTTTCATCTTATCGAGTGAAAGGTAGATTTATGCAGAGATAGAAAAAAGAAAAGAAAAATTATAGCGGAGGTTACAATATTTTTGGAGGTTTTTGGAGGTTACAGTATTTTTCATGGACCGAAATCAGAATATTAATATATAAAGCACCAATCACATGCAACCAGAAACCTCAGTCTAATTTACAGATTCTTTTTTTGTGAAACAATAAGAGGGCAATCAGAGAAGGAAAAGCATTCACGGCGGGTTACTAAATAACAGTGGCTACAACCGCATTGCAATATATATATATATATATATATATATATACACACATACAGTATATATATGTACCTTTTTTATTGATCTAATCTTAAAGGGGTCACTTTACGCTATGATATCCATTTTATTCCACTGGAGCAGACAGTGTCTGACTGTAGTGGTGTTGTCATTATGGACTTTATGTGTGTGACGCATGATTGCCGTAGCCAATAAATGGACACATTATGATGTCCATTATTACAACCAGCCAGGGGACTATGGTATGAGAGTGGTGACTCTTTTTACACTTGAATTTGCACCTTATTCACTTTTCGAAATATCAAAAATCCCTTCAAGTCTTAAAGTGGACCTGTCACCACTCCTAAAATATCTGTTTTTACACCATAATGATCCAGGACGAGAATGCTCGTCCTAAATGGCCGGTACTTTGCGCGCCAGGAAGAGCATTTTCGTCCTGTGGTCCTTCCTCCCCCCCATGTGTGGTCAGGCAATCAGCAGCACAGATCCGGCTGTTACTGACAGCTGAATCCCTGCTGCATCCACCAGCATCGGTGATAATGCCGATGGATTAACCCCTCATATACGGCGTTCAGCGCTGACCGCGGCATATGGGAAGTTTGTGCTCCCTCTCCGAAGCCATTCGGTCCCTGTGCTGCGGGTGGCAGTGACCCAATGGTTTCCATGGCAGCCCCAAGCCATTCCAAGGCCTTGGGGCCCGGCATGTACGGATGCCTATGAGGCCCAGCCACCAGGCTAGGTCTCATAGGCAAACTATCAGTGTATAAGGCCTCATGCACATGGCCTTGCCGTTTTTTTGCGGTCCGCAAACCGCGGATCCGCAAAAAAAGGAAGCCGCCCGCGTTGCCTTCCACAATTTGCGGAACGGGCACCGGCAATATAAATGCCTATTCCTGTCCGCAAAGAATAGGCAAAAGTGTCCGCAAAAGTGTATTATAGAGCAACTTAAAATCATATGTACCCTAAAATAGTATCAACAAAATTGCCTCCTTATCCTGTAGTTTCCAAAATGGGGTCATTTTTTGGAGTTTCCACTCTAGGGGGTCTTCAAATGTGACATGGCAACTTACAATGATCCCTGTGAAATCTGCCTTCCAAAAACCAAATGGCATTCCTTTCCTTCTGCGCCCTGCCGTGTGCCCGTACAGCAGTTTACAACCACATATGGGGTGTTTCTGTAAACCGCCGAATCAGGGTAATAAATATTGAGTTTTGTTTGGGTGTTAATACTTGCTTGATTCCTGGATAAAATGAAATTCTGAAATTTTTTAGTCCATTTTCCTTTAATTCTTGTGGAATACCTAAAGGGTTAACAAAGTTTGTAAAATCAGTTTTGAATATTTTGAGGGGGAAAACGCTAGTGCGTCTTATGGGGTGAATACAGGTCCACAAAAAAAAAAACGGAACGGACACGGAAAGAAAATACGTTAGTTTGCATGAGACTTTTGCATAGGATCAGTTTTTTTTTTTGCAGGATCCGGTAAAAAAAAATGATCCTGTTGCATCAGTTGTCATCCGTTTGAGCCATTTTCATCTGAGGTCCGTTTTTGAGACAGGGAAAAAAGTCCTGCATGCAGGATTTAATGTATATAAGTGAGTAGCTTTATTATTTTGTACTCTCATTTTGGGCCCTTACTAAATTTCATTGGGTCCTATGAATGAACAGGTTACTCCAAATGTTCCCCTTCCTTCTGGAGCATGCAATGGACGCAATGAATGGCACTAGTCCAATCTGAAAGATATGCTAATCTAGCTTTACCTCCTACTTCTAATGCCGCCTCAGGCAGATCCTTTGTGAAACAAGTTGAGCAACTGTATTGTATTTCCAGCTCAAATATTCTTCGCTCGCTGTATTCTGTTCCTGGAACGACTCCCAAATAACATCAATCAACATCATTTCTGAGACTGAAGTGAGCTTGCTGCGTTAAAAGGAGCATCTTTGACTGTAGTAGATAGCATTAAGTGTGAGAATAAGAGGTTACAGAACGTACTCCTCTAATATGCTTGCTATTTATTGTCCGTAAAAGTCTACCATTAGACCACCTGGTGCCATGCTTTTAGCGCAAAGAACTGAGGAGAGAAGGGTCTATCTATCGAAGCTTATGTCGGTTTCTTACTAGTAGTTTAGTGTATCGTTCTCTAGTTGTCTTTTGCATTGTCAAAAGTGTATTCATAATAGGAAGAGTGTAAAATGCAGGTTACATTTCTGGCATCATAATAACGATAATATAATACACTTGGCAGCTGAAAATTATTTTATGGTAAGATGCGACCATGTCACAGCTATAGCTTCCTTCACGGACCGCAAAAAACGGAATGGTCGTGTGCATGAGGCCTTAGGCCTAGTTCACACAAAGTTTTTTTTTTGCGAGTGTACGGGCCGTTTTTTTGTGTTCCGTATACGGTCCGTATACGGAACCATTCATTTCAATGGTTCGGCAAAAAAAACGGAATGTACTCCGTATGCATTCCGTTTCCGTATTTCCGTTTTTCCGTTCCGTTGAAAGATAGAACATGTCCTATATTTGGCCACAAATCACGTTCCGTGGCTCCATTCAAGTCAATGGATCCGCAAAAAAAACGGAACACATACGGAAATGCATCCATATATATGTCTTCCGTATCCGTTCCATTTTTTCTGAAACATCTATTAAAAATGTTATGCCCAGCCCAATTTTTTCTATGTAATTACTGTATACTGTACATGGCATACGGAAAAACGGAACGGAAAAATGGAAAGGAAACGGAAACACAACGGAACTCAAAAACGGAACAACGAATCCGTGAAAAACGGACCGCAAAAAACTATAAAAGCCATACGTTCATGTGAACTAGGCCTTAAACTGTTTTTTAGTATAATTTTACAAAATTCCACCTTGAAGGGAATGTGTTGTGATAGACATACTCCCTGGTCTGTAATCATCATGTTATAGAGCAGGAGGAGCTGAGCAGATTGATGTATAGTTTTTGGGTATTACGGTACTTTTTAAAAAATATTCTTTATTTTCAATTTACAAATAATACATCTGAACAGAATAATGAGAGACATCGCAAAGACTTCAGAGAAATTACATCGAATTTCACAGCTCATTGCTAGCGATACCAAATAAATGGGTAACAAAGCAAATTCTGAGTATCTGTATATATTGAAAAAAGGTTGGGTGGAAGGACAGGAGGATGGGGAGAAGAGGATGGGCCATTAAGGGACGGTGGGGGGGGGGGGGAATATGTTTATATTGCTTCTATCATACTGACTCTCTGACTCTAGCCAGTGTAATGGTATTAACGATCTAGCAATTGCAAGTAGGTGCGTGGTGATACCTTTTTTGGAAGGTATGTATTACTTGTTTGGTCTCGCCAAGACTATCATTTTCACTGAAATACAAAAATTGCGTATAACTTTTTTGTTAATGTAACTTGTAATCTATTCTAAATCTCTGCTCATTCTGGACTTAGAAGTCGGGCGGTCCTATCAGTGATTGACAATCGTCCTTGTATATGTGCATACAGAGAAGGCTGTCTATCACAGATAGGACCGCCCGCATGACTCCTAAGCCCAGCGAGAGCAGGCATGTAAATTAACGCATTACAAGTTACAAAAACATGTTTGAGGGCTCATGCACACAAAAGTATTCTCTTTTCATGTCCATTCAGTTTTTTGGGCATTTTTTACTGCGTGTGCATTCTATTTCCATATGTCCTTACAAATACATACTGGTCGTGTGCATGAGCCCTTAATCTGCTCAGTTTTTTCCTGCTCTACAACAGACTGTTTACAGAACAGACTGTATGTTTAATGTGACAGGTTTCTTTTAACCTTTTTTCACACTTTGACGTAGCTGTAATTCTAGGGGGGGCATTCATTGTGCATCTCGTTGTTATGTCACTGGGGTGGACCAGGAACTGTGACTTATGTCCCTGCCATCGGTAGCTTGAGTCAGCTATAATATACAACTGGGCTCCATGTGCAATGGTCAAGATCTGAGATAACGCTAATCCCAGCTGCTTAACTCCTTAGATGCCGCAGCCAATAGTGACCATGGCATATACGTTTTTAGACAGAGGAAGGTGGCTACCTCTGTAACAAGCATCACCACAACGTGATGTGATAACGGGGTTCCAATGGTGGCTATGGCAGCCATGAGGCCTAGAAATGTCCCCCAGGTCCTCCATGTACATGTGTATATTAGACCCAGGGTGTAATAAGCTGCCTGTTAGAAGTACACTGACTAGCAGACAATGCACTGCACTTATTTTTTAGTATTTAGGGGGAGATTTATCAAACAGTTTTAAAGTAGAACTGGCTTAGTTGCCCATAGCAACCAATTAGATTCTAATTTTCCAAAGGAACTGTTAAAAATGAAAGGTGAAGTCTGATCGGTTGCTATTGGCAACTAAGCCAGTTCTACTTTACACCAGTTTGATAAATCTCCCCGTTAATATTGTTGTGTCAGTAAGGACGGTCTTATAATTACCATGTCATTTGACCTTTCATGGTGACCCCTGTAAAAGAAGGAAAATAATGTCAAAATTGATGTTTTATAATCATTCTGCCTAGCAAAAATATATATACAGTACAGACCAAAAGTTTGGACACACCTTCTCATTCAAAGAGTTTTCTTTATTTTCATGACTATGAAAATTGTAGATTCACACTGAAGGCATCAAAACTATGAATTAACACATGTTGAATTATATACATAACAAAAAAGTGTGAAACAACTGAAAATATGTCATATTCTAGTTTCTTCAAAGTAGCCACCTTTTGCTTTGATTACTGCTTTGCAGACTCTTGGCATTCTCTTGATGAGCTTCAAGAGGTAGTCACCTGAAATGGTCTTCCAACAGTCTTGAAGGAGTTCCCAGAGATGCTTAGCACTTGTTGGCCCTTTTGCCGTCACTCTGCGGTCCAGCTCACCCCAAACCATCTCGATTGGGTTCAAGTCCGGTGACTGTGGAGGCCAGGTCATCTGGCGCAGCACCCCATCACTCTACTTTATGGTCAAATAGCCCTTACACAGCCTGGAGGTGTGTTTGGGGTCATTGTCCTGTTGAAAAATAAATGATGGTCCAACTAAACGCAAACCGGATGGAATAGCATGCCACTGCAAGATGCTGTGGTAGCCATGCTGGTTCAGTATGCCTTCAATTTTGAATAAATCCCCAACAGTGTCACCAGCAAAGCACCCCCACACCATCACACCTCCTCCTCCATGCTTCACGGTGGGAACCAGGCATGTAGAGTCCATCCGTTCACCTTTTCTGCGTCACACAAAGACACGGTGGTTGGAACCAAAGATCTTAAATTTGGACTCATCAGACCAAAGCACAGATTTCCACTGGTCTAATGTCCATTCCTTGTGTTCTTTAGCCCAAACAAGTCTCTTCTGCTTGTTGCTTGTCCTTAGCAGTGGTTTCCTAGCAGAATTTCTACAATGAAGGCCTGATTCACACAGTCTCCTCTTAACAGTTGTTCTAGAGATGTGTCTGCTGCTAGAACTCTGTGTGGCATTGACCTGGTCTCTAATCTGAGCTGCTGTTAACCTGTGATTTCTGAGGCTGGTGACTCGGATGAACTTATCCTCCGCAGCAGAGGTGACTCTTGGTCTTCCTTTCCTGGGGCGGTCCGCATTTTGAGCCAGTTTCTTTGTATAGCTTGATGGTTTTTGTGACTGCACTTGGGGACACTTTCAAAGTTTTCCCAATTTTTTGGACTGACTGACTGACCTTCATTTCATGTATCCACCTGACTTCTCCACAACACAACTGATGGTCCCAACCCCATTTATAAGGCAAGAAATCCCACTTATTAAACCTGACAGGGCACACCTGTGAAGTGAAAACCATTTCAGGTGACTACCTCTTGAAGCTCATCAAGAGAATGCCAAGAGTGTGCAAAGCAGTAATCAAAGCAAAAGGTGGCTACTTTGAAGAACCTAGAATATGACATATTTTCAGTTGTTTCACACTTTTTTGTTATGTATATAATTCCACATGTGTTAATTCATAGTTTTGATACCTTCAGTGTGAATCTACAATTTTCATAGTCATGAAAATAAAGAAAACTCTTTGAATAAGAAGGTGTGTCCAAACTTTTGGTCTGTACTGTATATGTAGAGAGTGTGTGTATGTATATATATATATATATATATACTGTATATATATTAGTGTTTGTGTATATATATACATATATATATATATATATACATATATATATATATATATATATATATATATTTAAATATATATATCTGAAACGGTACCAATAAAAAATACAGGCTCTGTAAAAAAAAAAAACACTGCAAAAAAGACTAGACACAGGCGATTGAAAAATAAAATGTTATCGTTTTAGAAAGTAGCGAGACAAAAAATAATAATTGGTGACTATTGATACAAAAATATTAAAACAAAAAAGCATAATTTTAATATTCTCATAATTATATCCACACCGAATAAACTAAGCATGTCAATTAAATAAATAAATCTATTCCCGAATTGTTTTTTGTTCATCCTTCGTTCCAAAAAAAGAAATAAAAAATTATAAAAAAATATATACCAAAGTGGTACCAAAGAAAACAGGTCAGGTCATTACAATAAATTCAATCCCTTTTTTGTGTGTGGTTAGCACTATTGCCCTAAAGTGCTGGGGTCCTGACTTCAAATATGACCAAGTGTGAAGTTTTGGTGTTTGCATAAGTTTTCCCCATTACTTATTATAAATGGGTATTATAAAATCGCTTTTTTGTTCATTTGGCATCCCATCAAGGGAAATAAAAAGTGTTTGAAAAGATCTAAGTACAGTATTCCAAAATGGTACCAATGAAAGTCACTGCTTGCCCTGCAAAAACATGTCCTCGTACAGCTCCATTGATGGAATAATAAAAGTGTTTCAGCTCTCCCGAAAAGTTAAATGATTTTTTTTCTTTGAAAAGTGGATTTATTGTGTAATAGTAGTAAAACATAATATACGGTACTATAAAAACATGGGATTGTCATAATCATACTAACCTACATAACAAAGGTAACGTTATTTGCTACAAATTTTATAATGCAAAAAACACAGATGGGATTGCGTTTTTTTTCTGTTCTCCAAGAAAGAGTTAAAAGGGTTGTCTCACTTCAGCAAATATCATTTATTATGTAGAGGAAGTTAATACAAGGCATTTACTAATGCCTTGTGATTATCCATATTGTCGCCTTTGCTGGCTGGATTCATTTGCACTGCTACATGGTTACGACCACCCTGTAATCCATCAATGGTGGTCATACTTGCACACTATGATAAAAAGCAACAACCTATGTGAGCTCCCACGGTCCTGGCCACCAGAGAGACTGGCACTTTTTCCTTTAGTGTGCAAGCACGACCACGACTGATGGATTGCAGGGTGGTCGTAACCATGGAAACAAGCAGTGTATAATGTGATTAGAGATGAGCGAATAATTAAAAAGTTTGATTCGGCTGATTCGCCTAATTGAAAAAAATCTTTTGCTTTGTGACAAATAAATTTGTCATGAAGCGCATTTTTTGTAAGTAGCGGGTGCAATGACAGGAAGCTGCGATATCGCTGCCCCCGTCGTTGTACCCCTCAGGTGCCGCATTCATACGGGCATCTAAGTGTGAAAACTGTGTAAAATAAACAATAACAAAAAGTCAAACTTATCGCCTCCATTTGCTTGCGACGGGCCAGCCGCCGCCATCTTGCTTGAAGATCTGGAGCGAAATCTCGGCGACGAATTGCTCGGCGATGGGATTTCGGCTGAGATCTTCAATCAAGATGGAGGGTGGCAGCCCGTCGCGAGCAAATGGAGGAGGTAAGTTAGAATTTTTTTGTTTTTTACACTATTTCGGGTTAAATCGATTCGCTGACATGAAGCATGAGGAAAATTGGCTTCGAGGTGAATTGAATTTATCCTGAAATTCGGATTGAATTCCACTTCGTGGGATTCGATTCGCTCATCTCTAAGGCTGGGTTCACACGCGTTTTACGCGCGTTTTTGTCGCACGTTTTTATGCGCGTTTTTTGTAATAGTAAACGCGCGTTTAACGCGCGTTTGTGTGATTGACTGCAGTGTCCTATGGCCACAAACGCGCGTCAAAACGCCCCAAAGAAGCTCAAGTACTTGATTATGCGTCAGGCGTTTTACAGCGCGATCGTACGCGCTGTAAAACGCCCAGGTGAGAACCATTCCCATAGGGAAGCATTGGTTTTCATGTGTTGAGCGTTTTACAGCGCGTTTGAACGCGCTGTAAAACGCTCAGGTGTGAACCCAGCCTTAATGTGATGGAAAAATGTATCCAGCCAGCAAAGGAAGCAATATGGACAATCCCAATACATTAGTAAGTGGTTTGCATTAACTGGCTCTATTTAACAAATTCTATTTGCTGAAGTGAGACAACCCCTTTAATAAAAGTTAAAGGGATTGTGTCATAAAACATATTCTACATTTTTAAAACCAGCATCTGGATCTGAATAATTTTGTAATTAACGTGTAATTAAAAATTTAGTACAGCCACTGAGATATTCAATAAAATTCATCTGTATAGCGCCACCTGCGGTTTGTTCTTTCCTTTAATTTTTGTCCCTCTCCCTGAGCTGGTCGCACACGCTCAGTTTAAATCTTTAACTGCCACCAGCCATAGGTTCTATTAAAAGCTGTCATAGTAAGTGCGGATTCCCATGCGGAAAAAACGTAATATAGTACCAGCAAAGTATATGAGATTACACAAATGTCATGTACACTTTGCAGATTTTTTATGTGCGGAGATTTCTATATCTGCAGTATGTCAATTATGTTTGCATTTTTTTTCCAATCTGCGCCAAAAAACGCTGTTAGAAATAGTGCGTTTTGGTGCGGATATGGTACAGAAATGCACTGGAATGTACACAGAAATTTGTGCAGATCTTATGTGTGTTCACTTACACTCGTGTGCAGGCGGCCTTACAGGAAGAGAGTTGCTGCAGAAAGGACACGCCCACTGATCTGACAGCCTGGAGAAAATCTAGCAGTGCAATTGGAGCAATAAATGGGGAGATCTCTGGATCCATATAATGTACAGAGCTGGTTCTGTAATATTTATAAATAGTGATGCACGAACATCGGCCGGGACGATTCGCGAACGCGATCAAATGTTTGATTCACTTTAATGGCAGGTGAACCTGAAAAACCTTCAGGTCATATTTGCAGCCACTTACAAGAAGTTCACAAATCGTCCCACAACATGGACAGTGACATACCAGAGGGGGATCAATGGCAAAAATTCAAAAATATGTATTTTAATCAGGGGCCATTTTTATGCTTCTTAAAGGGAAATTCGCAGAAATGTGCCCTGCTGGAGCCTAGAAAATTTTTAATTTAGGCCATGGGAGTACAGTCCTTAAAAATTAGGCATTCACCCGACATAAAATAAATTGTGATTATGTGGCTCAAGGTACATTATGCGGTCAATGGATAAAATTTTTTATGTAGGCCACTGGAGTACAGGCCCCAAACATTAGGCATTCACTGGACAGAAAAGAACAAGTAATTATGTGGCTGGAGGTATATTAGACGGTCATTGGATATAAATTTTACTGCAGGCCAGTGGACTACAGGCACCAAACATTAGGCATTCACCGGACAGAAAAGAACAATTGATAATGTGGCTGGAGGTACATTAGGCGGTCATCGTATAACAATTTTACTGTTGGCCAGTTAGATTGCAGGCCCCAATAATTATGCATTTACCGTACATAAATGATCAAGTGATTATGTGGTTGGAGGTATATTAGACAGCTATTCAATATCAATTTCACTGCAGGCCAGTGTAGTACAGGCCCCAAATATTAGGCATGCACTGGACAGAAAAGAACAAGTAATTATGTGGCTGGAGGTATACGGTCATTGGATATCAATTTTACTGCAGGCCAGAACAAATAGATGTCAAACAGATATGTTTAAAAGAACAAAATATATAAAATAGATTAAAAACATGCTAACGAAATCCCCCCTCTTTAAAAATACCCAAATGATAATAGTTAAAAAATACGATAACACGTAGTCGTCAGAGGTGTTGAATATCTCCGAGGTCCCAAATATTAGTCATTGACCGGACAGAAAATACCTTTTATGCCACTGTATTTACCTAAGACAGGGACTATTATTTGTTCTGGGTGATGGTGGATATTTGTGGGCTGTCATGAGGAAATTCAATTAAATGTGGTTGTCACAGGTGTTGAATTCCTTAGAGATCAATGCCTCATTTATTTTTAGAAATGTGAGGTAGTCCACTGATCGGGGTTAGCCACTGATCGGCCTGTGATTGCAGAGCTGAAAGGAGTGCAGAACCGATGTGGCTCTTGGCTTCCAGTTACAACAGCCGCAGCACAGCATGGCAACGTCTCACCTGGCACATCGAATAGGTTCTGGGGAGCTTGGGGGATGCAGCGGAAGAGGCGGTAGCAGTGGAAAGGAGGAGTCAGCCGAGGAGGAGACAAAGGATGGAGTAGGAGGAGGAGGAGAAGAAGAGGCAGGCCTGCCTGCAATCCGTGGCGGTAACACCAAATCCACAAGGGTGCCACGGGCTACATGCTTGACGGCCATCATAAGGTTCACCCAGTGGGAAGTAAAAGTTATGTATCTTCCCTGCCCGTATTTGCTAGACCACGTGTCTACGGTCAGATGTATCTTTGCACCAACACTGTGTGCCAGAGATATATTAACTTACCGCTGAACATGGCCATATAGTTCAGGGATGCCCTTCTGGGAGAAATATTTCCTTCCGGGGACCTTCCATTGTGGTGTCCCAATGACCACAAATTTTCTAAAGGCCTCCAAGTCCACCAATTTATATGGCAGTAGTTGGCGGGCTAGCAGTTCCGACAAGCCGGCGGTCAGCCACTGGAGCCTAACTTGTGCTAGATAAACGTGACGACGGCACAGTGGAAGGTGGAGTGGAGGACAAATGGGAGAAGAGAGGAGAAGAGGCAGGACGTGAAGCAACCGGAGTGTGGCTTTGTGGGTTCTGACGGTGTTGCTCCCACTGGGCTCGGTAATGGGAGGCCAGGTGCCTTCTTAAGGCGGTCGTCCCTAGGTGAGTGTTGGGCTTACCGCGACTTATGCGTTGACAGCACAGGCTGTAGATGGCAATACTATTATCAGCAGCTGACACGTTAAAAAAGCCCACACTGCGGAGTCATGTGCCGGCGTCCTGGGAACGCAAGATGTGACTGTGCATGGTGGATGGCTCGCTCCAGATACATTTGCAGTCTGCTTTTTGCCTCCTGTGCACTGCGAGTTCTGCCTGCTTCTCCTCCTTCTCCTCCCTATCTGCTGCTCCGTCTCTTCCTCTGAACTCCCCTCCTCTTCCTCTCTTGTGGGCACCCACGTGACTTCCATCGACACGTCATCAACGTCACCTTCACCAACACTGACATTAGAGATCTCGTAGTAGGCAGCAACAGCGGGGACCACCCTCCTTGGGCTGATCTGGGTATTGTCGTCAGACTTCTGGGTGGCGGCTGTTGCTACCTCCTCTTCCTTATCCGATGCCAAGAATGGCTGCGCATCGGTAAGGTCTGGAAATTAATGGGAAAATAATTCCTCTTACTCGAGTGAAGGGGCTATGGTGGTGGTGGTGTCTTTGGTGGTGGAAACAGCAGAGAGTGAGGAGGGTGCAGAAGCGGAAGGCTGAGTGAGCCACTCAACCAACTCTGGTGCGTCGTTTGAAGTAATCGCACGCACCTTCTCCAACTTCCCACTTAGGCTCATGCTGGTGCACCTGCCTGACCTCTACCACCCCTGCAGAACCTAGCCTGCCTCTAGTGATGGACGAACATCTGCCGGGACGGTTCGCGAACGCGATCACGCAAACGCGATCAAATGTTCGTGAACCGCAAGTTCGCTACGGGTCCCATTCATTTTAATGGCAGGCGAACCTGAAAAACCTTCAGCTCATATTTGCAGCCAAGAAATAATTACTAGAAGTGCACAAATAGTCCCACAACATGGACAGTGACATACCAGATGTATTATTTGAATTTGCGATCTCCATTTATTATTTTTTTCAATGCAAAATATCGGCAATATAATTTTCGCGTACGCGCATACGCAAATGCACTATACAGTACCCAAATGCCCTTTAAAGAAAGTATATTGGTATATAACACCCCGCTTCAATCAGTTTTTTGGGGGGGGGACTGGTATATCAGACCAGTAGAAATTATTTGTTCCAATAACGCTTGTCCCTCTATACCTGCAGTATTGCAGCAGAACCGCACACAACTGCCGCACAATACAAATGCACTATAATATACTTTCTAACAGAAAGTATATTATAACATTGTACAAGGAAGGCAACGATTAGAATATACATAAAGTTAAAACGTAACCTTTAATAATTTTACTATGAGGGTCCATTCACACGTCCGGCAATGTGCATTCCGCAATTTGTGGACCGCACATCGCCGGCACTATAATAGAAAATGCCTAATCTTGTCTGACAAGAATAGGACATGTTCTATTATTTTGCGGAAACAGATACACAAATGCGGAAGTGCAGATCCGCAAATGCGGATGTGGATCCGCAAATGCGGACAGCACATTCCTGCCCCATTGAAAATGAATGGGTCTGCACCCGTTCCGCAAAATTGCGGAACGGATGCGGACCCATTTTGCGGATGTGTGAATGGAAAAGATATTCCTCAATATGAAAATAAATCAAATTATTAAAGTTAAGCAAAAAGCATAGATGTGGTAGGCAATAACAAGTGCTCGGCGGCACCAAATCAGAAACCATATGTCCTACCACAATCCGGGGGGTTCCAGTGCACATCGATGAATCCAGGAGGGAAAGCAAAAAACATCTATCCCTGAGCTAGATGATGATGTGGTATTGAAGGACAGGGTGGGCAAAGAACTGTCCCTGATATTGGCCTACAGGGGGGTGCTATTCTGGCCCTGATAGTCTAACCACAGACCACCCGCCCTGATAAGAGCGACTCCGTCCGGAACCTTACCCTATATAAAAATGGCCCTAGTAAGCCCCTAGCCCCTAGGCCCCTGACTTCCAGGTGATCACTATAAAGATCTATGTGTCTTTGACACATTATAAAAGTATATTATAAGTATATTGCACCCCTCTGTGTATCACACCTATCTATAGCACACCTATACTAGTCCTTAAAAGGACTTTTGTGGCCCTATTAGCTAGCGTGAGGTGTCCCTAACAGCCTGTCCCTGCTCCACACAGCAACCTCTCCCTACACTGGCAAAACACTGAATGTAAAATGGCAGCCAGATCAAGTTTATTTATAAGGTAGGGGGTACGTCCATGTTTCAATTGGCTGTCCTTTACCACCTGATGAATGTGTCATGGGTCAAAGTTCTTCATAATGTAAATAAATATATGGCGGCGCGAATTTCTCCATATGTTCGGCGAACACGCAAAGTTCGCCGCAAAACGACCGACGGGCGAACCACAAGGCCATATCTACCTGCCTCTTCCTCTGCCTGTCATTTTCAAAATGACCCTGTGCCAAAGTCTCTAGAGAAGGGCAGTATTTGTGGAAGCAAGTGTATACAACCCTTTAATCAGTTTTTTGGGGGGCAACTGGTATATCACACCAGTTGCAATTAGTTATTCCAATAGGGTTTGTCCCTCTGTATAGCTGCGGTATCTCAGCAGAACCGCACATAACTGCTGCACAATACAAATGCACTATAATATACTTTCTATGTTAGAAAGTATATTATAAGTATATCACACCCCTCAGTATGTCACACCTATCGATAGCACACCTATACCAGTCCTTAAAAGGACTGTTTTGGCCCTATTAGCTAGCGTTTGGTGTCTCCATACGCTCTAACAGTCTGTCCCTGCTCCACACAGCAACCTCTTCCTCAACAGGCATAAAAACAGAATGTAAAATGGTGGCCAGATCGCGTTTATTTATAGGGTAGTGTGTATGTCCATGTGCTGAAACATCTCAATTGGCTGTCCTGTACCACCTGATGGATGTGTCATGGGTCAAAGTTCTGCACAATACAAAGAATATGGCGCCGGCGGACATCGCGAACAGCGAACGAGCAAACTTCGCTGCGAAATGACGGCCGGGCGAACCGCAAGGCCATCTCTATTTATAAATGAAACAATTCATATAACTATATCGTTATGAAGGCGCTAACGGTTTCCTTTATTCTAAATCCTGTAACAAGAATAAAATCACTCGCTATATGCTGATAGATTTCCCTGGCCGGGTTTTGCAGTCAGTTTGAAGTGATTTATTAGAGCTGTCAAATAATTTCTTATTTTATGAAATCTCTTTATATTATTTTACCGAAATGCGACAGTAAGACTCGGAATTTAGATCCCAGCAAGCATTTCATATCAGGCCCCAGACAGTAGAACATTGGTCTGGTAATCCCTCTCCCTGATCTGGTTGGCGTAGCGCGCTATTAATGGCCTAGAACCCACGGCTGCTGCAATCTCTTCAGCGGCTTAGTTTAGATTTTTTATTATTATTTTTAATATTTTTTTTTATTAAGTGAGTCATTCTTTCCTGCCATAATGACAGGCGCGTCAGGCATCTCAAATGACATCATGTGTCAGGTCTAAGCTGGTACAATACCTAACGCAGCTTACAATGTGTCATTTCATTCCAGGTAGAACATTCACATAAAATTCACGTGAACGGGTTTATTTGAAAACGTAATCAGAGCGAATTGTTCCTTTATGTATTTGAAACATGTAATTATGTTAGAGGCGCAATATTACCCACCTGATAGTGAAGAGCCCGCGGAGACATCTAAAGACAGAGACAGCTGTTTTAAAGGAGAAACGTCTTATGCTATGGCTACATGACAAAGGGGCACATTTATTAAGACCGGTGTATTAGACGGCAGTTTTAGTTAAGGCTCATAGCTGGCGGAGGAGGCAACAGTTCTAAATGTAAGACCGCTTCCAAGCTAGACCTGAAACAGGCGTAGAAAATGACGAATGAGACGGGATTGCCACGCCGAATTATTTAAACCTAGTGTGAGCGGGGAGAAGTCGCAGATAGCAGCACAACTAAGCCTTGTGCCACCATCTGTGCCTGAAATACACCAAATAGAGGTGTCTTTCGGTATAATAAATGACCCCCAACATTTTTTAAATTCTGACACAGTCATGGTAAAGGAAATCTTATTGTGCCCTCATGCAACTTTGTCACAGCAAGCGTATGCGCAGCTGCTATCTCTTCACTACAGGGGTCCGGTTCTGGAAAAAAGAAGGGGGTCCCAGATGTGGGATCCCCACCTATCTGAAAATTATGGCATATCCTTGCAATAAAGCATCAATGTCCCAGATGGGAATACCCCTTCAATTTATTCCTTATTTAAAGGGCATCTGTCAGCAGTTTTGTCCCTATGACACTGGCCGACCTGTTACATGTGCACTTGTCAGCTGAAGACATCTGTGTTGGTCCCATGTTCATAGGTGTCCGCATTGCTGAGAAAAATGATGTTTTAATATATGCAAATGAGCCTCTAGGAGCAACGGGGGCGTTACCATTACACCTAGAGGCTCCGCTCTCTCTGCAACTGCCGCGCCCTCTGCGCATTGATTGACATTAAGAGAAGTTAATGCCAGGTGTGATGACGTTTTACTGCATGATTCTGTCAAAAAAGTAGAGGTGCAGCAGTTGTAGAGAGAGCCGAGCCTCTAGGTGTAATGGTAACGCCCCTGTTGCTCCTAGAGGCTCATTTGCATATATTAAAACATCGTTTTTCTCAGCAAGGCGGGCACATATGAACATGGGGCCAACACAGATGCCTTCAGCTGCCAAGCGCACATGTAACAGGTCAGCCAGTGTCATAGGGACAAATCTGCTGACAGATGCCCTTCAATGCTTCTTTAATTATGATTACTTCAAGGGCCTGCTTCTTTTTTCAACCTATGTATCTATGTATTAATGAGAGTTGCATATAAATCACGCCATGGTTACATGCAGTGTCGGACTGGGGCACCTAGGGCCCACCAGTAAAATTGATTTTGGGGGGCCACTATACGGATACATTTAAATATAATAAATAATCTAACAAGTTTTTTATATGAACATAAGCTGGTTGAGGTCCTGTACATGGAATATATGTATTTAGTGCAGTAAATCTACTGTGTTATGTGCCACTTGTGCCGGGGGTGGAAGACTAGGGGCCCACCTTGCTCAGGGGCCCACCGGGGGATTCCCCTGTAACCCTGTGGGCCAGTCCGAGCCTGGTTACATGTGATGTAATTCCGTCACGTCCATGTTTTCAGTTGCCGGCCATATAGTCACATGAACTCCAGCACTTCAATAGAATATTATAGCAAACAGATAAAGAAATCATAAAGGGAACATCAAACTTATTGTACCTGCACTCAATTGTTCTGTTTCTTCCCTGTGCAAACGTTATTGCCTACGTGCCGGCTTGCTGCTTTGTTGACCGGGCAAAAAAGTACTCTGTGTTTTAATTCACGGACACTCTTAGATAAAACGGTGGCACAGAAAATACCGATATGTATTTTTGATTGGACAGTGCTCTATGTTAACATTTTTTGCACCAAAAACAGTGGATCAGCAAGTACTGAGAAATAATTAAGTATGATTAAGTATAATTAAATAAAGAGACCTTTGATCATGTCTATGTAAAGTTACTGACACCAGCAGTGCACCCTAGTGTTTGTTGTCATGGACAATTGAGGAGCCACATATGCAGGGGGCGTGAAAGTGCAACTTTGAACCATGTTTATGAAACACTAATGTATACTGCATCGTCATAATCTGTTCCAGTGGCAGGGCTAGTGTTTGCCAAAGTAGTAACCCAATGGCACCCAATTCCCAGCAATGATAACTGAAAAAGAAAGCTGCAACCAAGAATTTGACATCTCTGGGCTATGATGGGAGTCAAATTCATTATTAAAGAAGCATTAAAGGGCATCTGTCAGCAGATTTGTACCTATGACACTGGCTGACCTGTTACATGTGCACTTGTCAGCTGAAGACATCTGTGTTGGTCCCATGTACATATGTGCCCACATTGCTGAGAAAAATTTTTTTTTTAAAGGGCTTCTGTCACCCCACTAAAGTCTTTTTTTGGGGCTTCTTATAATCCTTATACTGCGATAGATTAATCTATAATGCTATTACTCATTTTGGTTCAGTAGTTAATTAAAAAAACAGACTTTTATAATATGTAAATTACCTCTCTACCAGTAAGTAGGGTGGTTACTTGCTGGTAGCAGCCGCATCCTCCTTTCATAAAGACGCCCCCCTCCTCCTGTTGATTGACAGGGCCAGCGAACGCGCTCGTCTGCTGGCTGGCCCTGTCTGCGTTCAAAATCTGGCGCCTGTCCGTACCTGTCTTCAGTCGGCGCAGGCGCACTGAGAGGAGGACATTCGCTCGGCCGCTCCATCCTCAGTGCGCCTGCGCCGGGTGTAGATGTGATGTCAAGGATTATAAGAAGCCCCAAAAAAAAAAAAGACTTTAGTGGGGTGACAGAAGCCCTTTAATATATGCAAATGAGCCTCTAGGAACCACGGGGGCGTTACCATTACACCTAGAGGCTCTGCTCTCTATACAACTGCCGCTCCTCTGCCTTTTAAATTGACAGGATCAGGCAGTAAAACCAGGGCCGTCTTTAATATTGATTGGACCCTGGGCAAAAATTTACTTGGGCTCCCTGGATCCCGCCTTCCCACACCTTAGCAGGCAATCACGCCCTCCGCCACAACACACACACAAAAAATCCACACATCTGGTAGAGTACAGTGAATGACTGTAAATACTTCCAGTTCTGAAGACTCCAGCGGCTCAGGATCAGTGTTCTGGGCAGCTGGGCTCAGGCTGGAAGTGGGCACCGCTCTGCAGGAAGGAGACCAGGGCTCGGCTCACCCTAGTGTTACAGTGCACCCCAGCACCCCACATTATGCAGTATAGCACCCTATAGTATACAGCACCACACAGTATGCAGTATAGCACCCCACACTATACAGTACCCCACAGTATATAGTAGAGCAGTATAGCAGCCCACAGTATACAGCACCCCACAGTATATAACACCTCACAGTATACAACACCTCACTGTATACAGCACCCCAAACTATACACGATACAGCCCCCCACACTATACAGTACAGCAGTATAGCACTCCACACTATACCGCACCCACAGTATACAGTACAGCAGTATAGCACTCCACAATATACAGCCCCCCACACTATACAGGCCCCCCACACTATACAGCCCCCCCCACACTATACAGGTCCCCCCACACTATACAGGCCCCACACAGTATACAGGCCCCCACACTGTATACAGGCCCCCATACAGTATACAGCCCCCCACACAGTATACAGCCCCCCACACAGTATACAGCTGGGGGGGCACACAGTATACAGCCCACCACACAGTATACAGAGCCCACCACACAGTATGCAGCCCACCACACAGTATACAGCCCACCACACAGTATACAACCCCCCACACAGTATACAGGCCCCCACACAGTATACAGCCCACCACACAGTATACAGCCCACCACACAGTATACAGCCCCCACAGTATACAGCCCCACACAGTATACAGCCCACCACACAGTATACAGTCCCACACAATATACAGCCCCCCACAGTATACAGGCCCCCACACAATATACAGCACCCCACTATACAGTAGTTTACAGTATATTAACATAACAGCCCCTGTCACCTTTTTCTGATGTAATTTTCACACAAAAAAGCTCCACAGTTAACTTCTGCAACACTCCTGATAGGACCTGTGATGACCTCATAACCATGTGAACAGTAATTGCTAGGTTACTGGTCACATTGTGATGATGTCATTAAGGTCCTAAATCACAACGTTAAAGTACACAGACAGCTTGACACCCGGGGCAGTAGCTAGCAGGGCTCAAGAGGCAGCTGCCTTGGGCCCCCCAGGAGCAGCTGGGCCCAGGGCAGCTACCCCTTTTGCCCCTTGGTAAAGACGACCCTGAGTAAAACGTCATCACGCCAGACCCTAACTTTTCTTAATGTCAATCAAAGTGGAGAGAGCGCAGCAGTTGCAGAGAGCAGAGTATCTAGGTGTAATGACAACGCAACTACTACTTTGGCAACCACTTTGAAACATTATTTTTCTTGGCAATGCAGGCACATATGAACATAGGACCAACACAGATGTCTTCAGCTGCCAAGTGCACATGTAACAGGTCAGCCAGTGTCATAGGTACAAATCTGCTGACAGATGCCCTTTAAACAATAAATAATTTAAAGGGGTATTCCCATCTGGGACATTGATGCCATATTGCTAGGATATGCCCTAATTGTCAGATAGGTGTGGGTCCCACTTCTGGGTCCCACTCCTATCTCCAGAACCGGACCCCTGTAGTGAAGCTATAACAACTGCGCATGTGCAGCCACCCTCAGTTCACTGCTATGGGAGTTCTGAAAATAGCTGAGTGCTGGTTCGGCTATTTCTGACAGTCCCAGAGAGGTGAATGGAGAGTCCCGCCATTAGACTACTGAAAATAGCTGACCACAGTGATGGATGGAGAGCATGCCGCACATGCGAGGTGTGCTCTCCTTTACTTCAGGGGCATCCTTCTCTGAATAGAAGACATGAAACCAGCAAATATCCTAGCAATATGCCATCAATGTCTCCAATGGGCCAACCCCTTTAACCAATATTACAGTTCATGTCTATAAATTGTAACTTAAATTTCTCTTTAAATCCATTATCAATTACAAAAATGATTTTGTTGACCTTTTTACCTTTTCAGCCAGAACATTAAAACAGCTGCAGATGAAGTAAATACCATTGATAATATATATTAGGGCGCGCTCACATTGTCACTATGCCTCCACTAATTATTTCCGTTTTTCTGCTCCGTCCTAGGAGCCCTATAATGAAAATGATGCGTGATATGATGGATGACAAGGTGCCCAAGTGACTCCATTGAGTATCCATCATTTTAGCGGACAAAAAAGAGCAGCACTCCATTTTGTCCAACTCTTTTAGTACCTCCAATGAAGATTTTAGGTAGGCCTTAGGCCTTCTTCACACGTCAGTTTTTTTATCAGTTATTTCCATCAGTTATTGTGAGCCAAAACCAGGTGTGGGTCAAAAACACACGACAGGTGCAGATCTTTTCATTACACTTTATCCCTGTGTAGCCTCCACTCCAGGTTTTGGCTCACAAAAACTGATAGAAATAACTGATCAAATAACTGACGTGTGAACAAGGCCTTAATTAGCAAGAGAACAGTTATTGATTGAGGTTGAAGTCTTGGAAGCAGGAAAAACGGACAAGCTAAGAACCTAAGCCCCTTCAGCAAGGACTAAATTATGATGGCTAGACAACTGAACATCTTGGTGACATTAGACATGGTAGAGACACCCCCTTAGGCTACTTTCACACTTGCGTTCGGAGCGGATCCGTCTGGTATCTGTACAGACGGATCCGCTCCTATAATGCAAACGATGGTATCCGTTCAGAACGGAACCGTTTGCATTATATTTCAGAAAAAAGTCTAAGTGTAATTTGTATTCAGACGGATCCGTCCAGACTTTACATCGAAAGTCAATGGGGGACGGATCCGTTTGAAAATTGCACCATATTGTGTCACCTTCAAACGGATCTGCCCCCTATGACTTCCATTGTAACTTTGGACTGATCCGTTTGGCTCCGCACGGCCAGGCGGACATCCGAACACTGCAAGCAGCGTTCGGGTGTCCGCCTGCTGAGCAGAGCGGAAGCCAAGCGGAGCCATACTGATGCATTCTGAGCGGATCCACTCAGAATGCATTAGGGCTGGACGGGTCCGTTTGGGCCCGCTTGTGAGAGCCTTCAAACGGAGCTCACAAGCGGAGCCCCGAACGCTAATGTGAAAGTAGCCTTAGCCAAAGATGTAGAACTGAGCCATAACGGTAATTTTGCGGGTATGACATTCATGGCCATTGAACTTATCCCTCCCTTGAAGAGAGGAGGAGACTGGGACAGGAAAATACTACAAAGGGAGACATGGTGGATATTCGAATTGAGGACCTCACAACCAAATGGCCTCAATGAGCAACTTTCTTTTGGTTGCTACATTGAGAAAAAAATATGTCGTCCCGCTGACTATCTGTATCCCCCGGCTCAGTAGCCTCCTCTGAGAGTAATGAGTACACTCTATTTTACTATTATTTGGCGTGTCCATAATACACATAGGGGCTACTGTTCTGTGTGTTCTGTACATGCAATAGGGTTAAATTGTTGCTGTGGGTCCGTATGCTTGATTCCTGCAGGCTACACTGAATTATACTGTTCTAACCTCCTGTTGATAAGTTCCTTGTGTTTGGATCGTTTACAGGGGTCCATCTGCCGCTTTGGATTCATATTTTTGATCCTTTTAGGCTTGAATAAGTAGCATCATATCTATTCAACTATTCTTCTAACTGTTATGTTGTCCTTTGAACCTGCTGATTAAATACCTTGGTAGCGCCTTCTTTGATTCTATAGAAGTGACGCACTCTGCTTGGCTATTAATGCCATTATGTATGGTTGATTTAGGGTGCTTGAGTTAGCCCATGTCTATAAATCCCTACTTCCATATCTAGGCCCCTTTACACTATCTGACCTATCTCCTTTCCACATTGCGAGGGGGAAGGATAATGGGCAGCATGGACACACCTTCAGTGCGAGTCCCGATCATGTAACCTCCTTCTGTGACACGGGGAACCTGTGACCATTTACGTCACGACCCGCGTGACGGATCATGTGATCCAAGGGGCGGACCTATTCAAGCCCACGCTGCTTTAAATGAACGCTAGCATGAGCATTCGCTGCCATCACTGCCATACGCAGGAGAGGAGCGGACCATGAATCTGTACACATGGAGAGCTAAGTATTGGTTTTACCTGTAATGCTGTTATTTCCTTGTTCGCTCCAGCATACTTGGAAGCGCCTTGGATTGGATGTTTATCCACTGTGTATACTTGTGTATCTTATGGTGTCTATCGGTCCCCTGATGACCTGCCTTACTGCCAGTGAAACGCGTCGGGACTTTCTCATTTTGAAAACGGTCTGTATGTTCCCTGGTGAGTGTTACCTTTGTATTCCGACGAATCTGGGAAGTCACTGTCACTGCTTGCAAGGGACACCAAGGGACATACAGTGAGGGCTTTATATTTTTTTAGTTAGAACCTAGGGATGAGTTAGGGGAAGAGACCCAGCATCTGTCTCCCTCTTTATTTGTATCCCTATGTTTCAAAAACTCACCCTCTTAGCAAGCGTTTACACCTCACACTTGCTTCTACTCTCTACCATTTCATATCATTTTTTGGTGTATGACTACTGGTGTATGTAGTTTCTAGTCTGATAATTATTGGGCCTATTATTTTAACATTGACTATTAAAAGTTACTTTTTAAGGTGACCCCACAAATCGGTTAAGTTTACAATACGTATGGGTGCCATATTATAATTACTGTTATGACTGGTAACAACTCTGGTTAAGTTATTAATTTGGCTATACAACTGGGTCTATGACCAGGAGCATGCCTCAGCTAGGAAAGACAATATTTATGACTTAGCTTTTAATCAGTGTAGATAAAATAAAAGGCCTAAAACTAAAACAAACTAAACACTTGTTTAAATCAAAATATACAAAAAAGGAATGGTCCTACTGGATCTTGTAGAATCTGGTTAGCGTGTAAAATAAATGCTCCTGGTGGGATCAGGAAGGAAAAACCTGACTGCACCTTGTAGTCTCTAAGTAACCTACACCTGATCTGGTTGTCCAGGTGGGCAGAGTAGCCATCCTGTCAGGAGTGATCCCCATGCAGTTTCCCTACTCAACTGTGCCCAGGGCTCTGCTGTAGGTAGCGAGTAGGGAAACTCCAGGGGATCACTCCCGACCATTCCTTTTTTGTATATTTTGATTTAAAAAATTTGTTTTGTTTGTGCTTTTATTTATAGCTAGCCAACTGGGTCCCAGGATTTCCAAAATGACAAGTCTTATGGAGTATTCTAGGTAGGCAGTCTTTAGTACTAGAGGTGAGCACATTTCTTAAAATTCATTTTGGGTCCGATTCATCCGAATCCGGTAAGAATCGATTCTACCCAAATCGAATGTATGTTGAATGCTTGGAAATCAATCTCTTTTTTGCTGTCCCTCTCTTACTCTCTCTCTATCTCTCTCACTCATCTCTTTGGAAAATTTCTCCCAAATCGAATTTAAAAGATTGTAGATAGTAAAGAATCAGTTCTCTCATCTCTATTTAGTACATACAGTACCAAAAGTGGTCCAAGAAAGAACAACTGGTCAAACCAGCCACAATTTCATGGACATCCAAGACTGGGAAGTGAAGGTTAGTTTGTCTCGAGAGCTACTATAGAACAAATTGCTGGAAAAGAGACCTACCCAATATCAGCCTTTAATGTTATGCTTGATCAAAGTATGCTTTATTAATATTCACTCGATCAATCATGGTTATAAAGCAGACATTTTTTTACTAAGTATGTTGTATCAAGAAAAAAAGTTTCACATTTTGAAAGTAGAATAACCTTCAGGAAAAACAATATTATCTCTTCAAATGTAGCATGGAGAATTGGATGACTGGTTTTTCTGAGCCCTTTCGACCTAGAGACACAGGCATTGTCATTATTAGTGATGCATTATCGTTCTGAGGACGGGGAGCATGATGATCACACAAGCCCATTTAACTCTTCCGTGCATGATAACGCATCACCATACTGTAGGAAATAAGCTATGCTCTAAGAGTTTGAAAGATAATGAAAAATGGAATATATTGCAGGGCACTAGGTATGTAAAGTACACTTAGGAGCTGATGCCTTGTGCATAAAGAGGGTTGTAATAGAAAATGCATTTTTCATAGATGTCTTAGCTTTTATATTTTCACTAATACCGTAATGCTAATCGTATGCAGTGATGGGAGGTAGAGAATTAAGTATTTTAACCTTAAAGGTATAAGCTATTTAGCATTTTCTAGAAATGGTGATAATGGAATATTATATTTTTGAATGGGACTACACAACACAGCTTGGCTGATGATAAGATGATGGGAGACTAGTTTAGTGCTATCATTAAGAGAAACAAAATAAGAATATTGCAGGTTTGATACCTTTTAATGGCTAACGAAAATAGAAGTAATGATGTTACATATCTTACAGATAAGAGGTGTGAAAGTTTTACGGTCTCTAAATTGATGTTATCTCAGAGACCTGGTGCTCCGACTGTGTCTATAGAAGACTCTTTAGATCCTGTAGTGTGTCAAAAATCCCGGGGACAAATTCAGTCCAGTATTAAAAGTGTCAAGCAGTGTTATAAATTTGTATTCCCAAATTCTTCTAGCTCTTTGGAATTTGAAGTTACCTTTTAATATGAGAACTTTCAGGTGTTTTTCATTGTGTCCTGGGCTACAGAAATGCTTAGCCACGGGAAAGTGTAGCTTCTTCTCCTTAATTGTGTGGAGGTGGGACCTCATCCTTGCATTGAGTTTCCTGTCCTGTTTCTCTAATGTAGAGGCTCCCAACAGGACATTTAGTACAGAGAATTAGATGAACAACGTTAGATGTAGAACATGTGAATGTCCTAGGGATCTTATAGTCCTGCTGTGTGTTGGGGATCCGGATCTTATCTGTTATCTTATCTGAACAGGTTTCGCATCTTCTTATATTACAGGGTTTAGTTCCTTTTTCTGTGGTATATAGCCTTGAACTTGATCTCATCAAAATATTCCTTAGATTTGGAGGTTGTCGGTAAGCTAGTAAGGAGGGAAGATTGTTTTTAGTCGGTCACCCTTATGTAGGACATGATGTAATTTTTTTGGCAGTTTTCCTCAGTACCACTAGTTGTGGGTTGTAGGTCACAACCAGAGGTAAGCGCTGGTTCTGTTTATTTTCATTGTACTGGAGAATACAAGATGATGGAAGTCACATATAAAAGCAAAATTTCTCAACATTTTAGTGGGCAACATAAATATTTCCAAACTGTATCAGGGATGTTCTCCACATGAGACTATATACAATATGTTGATGATTTATTTATTATTTTGTGTACAGAGGCGGTCCCTCAGGTTACAATATTATTTGGTTCTGGGAGGACCATTGTATGTTGAAACCATTTTGAGTCCATAACTCTATGGTTCCAAAGCCCTAAAATGTCATCTCAATATATGAAAATTTACAAAAAATAAGCAGATAACTAATATAGATAAGCAAGTACTTTCATACAACTGTGAGTTGCTATAAGCTGCCACAAGCTGCTATAGCCTTCGACACCACCTCTAAACTCCGCCCCACACTGGATCACGTGGATAAAGTAGATCATCTGATCAGACAACACGTGACTCAACAGGAAGGTCCTCCATACCAAGCCGGCGTCTTGACCGCATGAAGACAGAATCCAATCTAGGAGGATCTAATTATCATATGTGGCGCTTGGAAGGGTAACGTACCGAATATACGTACCGAATATATCTATAATTTATTGAATATACGCATCGAATTTATTTATAACGTATCAAATATGTGCATCGAATCTATTTATACGTTCACCTGTTTGATGCCTTGATCGGATACGTCAGTCCGAACTGTAAGTGACGGAATAGCACACTGAAATCCGGGTGCTTATTTATAACTGTAGGGGTTATTCATTGACATTTACAAACTATATAGTGCTGCTAACCCTCGCTGCATAGACTGCATCATTAACCCCTCGAGGACTAGCATTTATCTTGTGACATTGAGGACTGGAGCACACTGGTCTGCCTTGACCAAAGTGTGAGGACAGCTATAGTAATCCTCTACTTGCAAATCAGTGCCTTTTTAGGAGTTCTTTGAACAGTTGTCCTAACACAATACTGTGCATATATATGTGTATATTGTTTATTTTTATATATTTACATTTTATTCATTAGTGTTTTATTGAGTATTGTATTGGCGCCGTTGTGATAGGAATTTGTTATCTAATGTGAATTGTAATTTTTTAAATACATAATTGATTGAATAAATCCATTATATTACAACTCTAATACTATATTGCATATCCATTGGTTCCAGATAGTCAAGTGCCCCCTGACTATTCATTTTATTCACTTTCATATAACAGTCAGTGATAGATGCTATAAGCTGTAAATCACCTTCTATGATGAGAGCAGAAGCTTCTTCAAGGTCCTGTGTGACACACAGTGTACCAGACAGAGACAGGGGGCAGTATAGAACATGTTGTACTTTACTGTACTGTAAAGAGGAGCTACGATACAACTGATACATGTATTTTACCAGAAAATTGCCATATTTATTGGTTGGATCTGAATTTGAAGCATTTTAGGTTGAGTCTAGTTTTAACTTATGATGGCTCAGGAAAGACCATAGTAGTGGTTTTCTCATTCATAGCACAAGCACATTAAGATTTTTAACATGTGTTCTCTATCTTAAAAGGAACCTGCCACCATAAAAATGAGATGTAAGCTACAGGCAGCATGTTATAGAGCAGGAGAAACTGAACAGATTGATATATAATTCCTGCTCATTGTGAGCTTTGAAGTCCAGGAGGCGGTCCTATCAGTGATTGCCAGCCTTCCCTCTATGAGGATATGGTCCTATCAGTGATTGACAGCCCTCCCTCAATGAGGAGGTGGTCTTATCAGTGATTGACAGCCTTCCCTCTATGAGGAGGTGGTCCTATCAGTGATTGACAGCTTTCCCTCTATGAGGAGGGGGTCCTATCAGTGACTGACAGCCTTCCCTCTATGAGGAGGAGGTCCTATCAGTGAGTGACAGCCTTCCCTCCATGAGGAGGTTGTCTTATTAGTGATTGACAGCCATCTTAAGGATGCAAGAAAAGGATGGTATATTAGTATCATTCCAATTTAATAGGAAAACATTGTACAAATCTTGTCCACCTATTCCATTGTAATGCAATTTTAATTCAAATTTACACTTCAGTTTATTATATTTATTTATTAAAGCGGCCCTGTAATCAGAATCAGCCCTATTAAACCAGGCATACAGCCCGGTGGGGTTGGTCCTACTGATTAACTTAATACCTGTGTTGTGAAAATCATTTGCGGCATTTCCGACAAAAAGACTATTATTCTTAATGCATGTGAGAGCTTCAGTGCGCAGAAGGGTGGAGCCTAGCACCTCTGCTCCACAGTACTGGCCACTCCCCTTGCTTCATTTGCATAAATAATTAAAGTCTTTTTTTCCTCTAGAATGCAATAACTGATATATATATATATATATAATAACTGGTATAATTTTATTCAGCAGGATCGATCCTACCAGGCAGTATGTCTGACTTAGTACGGAACCCCGGCCGTGAAATCATGGGGCTCAGCAGTGGCGTTGCGGGCCGCACCGGGTGACACCAGCAGGGCCGGCAACTTGCACACTTCTCATTTACGAATCCCAGGCATAGTCATCTCAGGAGAGGATGTGTCTGGGATTCGAACCCACGACCTTTTGTATTTGAGAAAAGTTCCTGCTGGGATTCAAACCCACGACCTTCTGTATCAGAGGCAAAGCACTTACCCACACAGCCATAAGAGCTGCATTGCCACTGACTGAAAAAATATGAGACTTCTACTGTTATAGCTGGCTAAGTGTACATCATATATAGAGATATAGCAGAGCTGAGTGTACTGGGACAGCTTTCATATAGAGATATATAGCAGTGCTGGGTGTATTAGGGCAGCTGTCATGTGTATAGATGTACACTTAGCCAGCTATAACAGTAGAAGTCTCATATTTTTTCACTCAGAGGCATTGCACTTCTTATGGCTGTGTGGGTAAGTGCTTTGCCTCTGATACAGAAGGTCGTGGGTTCGAATCCCATCAGAAACTTTTCTGAAATACAGGCTAAATTAGAATACACAAGCACTGACTCCATATATGGACATACAGCGCGGGACACAGGAAGAGGCTGCATCGCTGACATGGAGGTAAGTATAAGTGTTTATTATTTTTTAATACCCGACTGTTACTGCCATGGGGGGAGTGGGAGGCACCTGATACTGGCACATGGGGCGAGGGGGGATGGCACCTGATACTGGCACATGGGGGGGGTTGGAACTATGATACTGGCACATGAGGGGGGAGGAGAGAGTCACCTGATACTGGCACATGGGGGAGGGGGGTTGGCATCTGATACTGGCTACTGGCACATGGGGGGAAGGAGAGAGGCACCTGATACTGGCACATGGGGAGGAGTTGGCACTATGATACTGGCAAATGGGGGGAGAGGCACTTGATATTGGCACATGAGGGGGAAGGAGAGAGGCACTTGATACTGGCACTTTTGGGGGGGTGGCACTATGATACTGGGATATGGGGGGGAGGAGAGAGGCACTTGATACTGGCACATGGGGGGGTTGGCACTTGATACTGGCACATGGGGGGGTTTGGCACTATGATACTGGCACATGGGGATGGGAAGGAGAGAGGCACTTGATACTGGCACATTGGGGGGGGAGATGGCACTATGATACTGGCACATGGGGGGGGAGGCACTTATACTGGTACATGGGGGGGTTTGGCACTATGATACTGGCACATGTATTATTTCTCATTAGGATAAAGCACATCAGCTCCACCGAGCCCCCGGCCAAGTGTGGAAGTGGTGTCCGAGATCCCCAAGGGTCAAGCCAAGTAATTGTAAGTTTTCATATGAAATATGTTTGTTATACACATATAACATACACTGTGCCACACAATATACAGTATACCGCTACACTGTGTAGTCTGTTCTATAAGCACCATCGTTTTGTGGCAGCGGACAGAAAATAATCTGGAAGTGCCCCTCCCCAGACCAGGCTCTGACTGCTAGGGGCGGTTTGCTGAGCTAACGGATGCCCCCTATGGCAGTAGCACCACCATAGCCCCCATATATGGCAAAAAAATTATTGCTTTGGGGGGGTAGTGACACCATTTTCTTCCACACCGGGTAACACCAGCCCTAGCAACGCCACTGGGGCTCAGACCAGTTATCATGACAGTCTGAGTGCTACTGAAGCTTCGTAAGCCTGTCATGGTAATATGCTGAGCTGCACACAAGACACAGATCAGCAGGTAGTGTGGCAGAATTCCATTCATCATGCATTTTTGTTATGGTACAAGGGATCGAAATATACGAGGTTGTAGCCCGCTAAGGGGTGTAAAACTTATTGTTTAAAAAAAACATAAAAATATAAAAAGTTTAAATCACCCCCTTTTCCCAATTTTCCTTAAAAAAATACATAACCAATAAAATAAAACATAACAGATATGTCTGAAAATGTCTGAGCTATTTGATTTGAATCGCTATAAATCAGGTATACCCAGGCCCATCTGCCTAAATGCAGCATTTTCAAATCTGGCATTAAAATGGTTTTCAGACAGAATTGGAGCAAACGGATATCAATACAATGTAGCAGCAGTGGCAGCAACAGTGACAATAGTGGCCCCATGACAGAGTGGGGAAGGAGGGCAGAAGCGGTGGCATACAGCACAAGATTGTGGCAGATCAGAGTAGTAAAAGAACCCAACAACAACAGTATGATAGCAAGGCACAGAACCACGCATAACCTTTTAAAAATGTAACATGTACATATCAGTAGGTCAAGAAGCCCCATTGTAAGAGTGGCAGTAGAGGCAGCAGGCGGGTGTCAGCATCAGAATAGTGGCAGCAGCACATGCCAGAAGTAAAGGCTCATTTTACACAATATTCCGGTGTGGCAGCATACTACAGTATGATTATTAGTGGCAGAATGATCTATTCTGTTGCATCAGGCACTGGTGCCTGGAAATCCTGGTTGATCCACCCCTGATTCATCTTTATGAAGGTTATTCTCTCAACATTTGGGGAGGAAAGGTGCCGCAGTAAACATCCGCTCTGATGCTACACTACTGACTGGGCAGAAAAACATGCCCATGGCAAACTCGGCCGTTGCTTCCAAACTTCAGGTTTGCATTCCCATTACTCAAGGGGATATTGGATCATGGGGGACAGGGTGCAGTTGAAGTATGCCACCATCTGCTGGTTGAGGTTTTGCTGGATGTCCCACTGCTGATGCTGCTGCTGGGTGGTTTCTTCAGAAGGTGGCTGAAGAAAACTGCTCATCAGAGACTCCAGACTTAACTTGCTACTTACTGAGCTGGTGCTGCTCCTTCCCCCTCTTCCAGCAGTTATGGCAATGGAGTGTGAGTGCAGAGGGTCAGACCTTCTTGAGGACAGCAGGCACCCGTAGGCAGCGACCAACTACATGCCTCAGCATGTCTCTATAATAGTCCATTTTTTCATCCCTCTCAGAAGGGCTAAAAAATGCACCCATTTTTGACCTGGATCGAGGGTCTAACAATGTGGATAGCCAATAGTCATCCCTCTGCGGAATCCTGACAATGCGGCTGTCACTACGAAAACATGACAACATGCATCTGGCCATTTGCCCAAGAGACTCGGAGGGCCTTCTTGCCTCCATCTCCACTGCATACTGCCACTGTCTGTCGGGGACATCTGCGTCATCTTTGTTTTCACCCTCCTACTCCTCTCCTGTTGCTTGGGCAGATAAACTACCTATAGTATGTGTGTAAAAAATTTCTGGGCATTTATGTCCTCCTCCTTATCATCATCATCTCCTCCACCTCTGCCAGTTCATCCTCCTCAGGGCTCAAGTGTCCGTGAGATGTAGGCACCATGTCTTCTGTCCTCTTGCCAATCATATTTCTCAGCATCCCCTCCAGGATGTGAAGAAGTGGAAAGACATCATTCATGCCATAGTTCTGCCGACTGACAAATAAAGTGGCCTCTTCAAACGGCCTGAGCAAACGGTACGTGTCACACATGTGCTGCCACTAGCTAAGATGGAAATTACACCGGGTACTAAACCTGTTCATCTCCTTGTCACAGTGGGGAGTGAGCAAAAACCCCCCACCATACAATGTCTATATAAGACCACGCCACTAGGCCTGGACGCCAGTATAAGTGAGCACGTCACCTCCTATGAATCCCGAAATACAATCCCTGACCTCTTGACTGTATGAGCCAACCCTGATGGTGGGTGGGCTCATATCCAGAACCTTGGACCATAATTCAACCTGATGATCCCTGATGGTATTGTAAGGAGAACGAGACAACTGGTTCCTCCAAGACACAGAAAAAGCACAGGCTTAACAACAATGAAGGAGCAGAGAAAAAGCATAAGCACATAACAGCAGGTAAGAGCCCAGTGCAAACAACACGCACTGGAACAACCACCACTCACCTGCCACAACGACTGGGTGAAACAACTACAGCTTGCTGACTTGTGGTTCACCCCTTTGGGAAACCATGGAGCCCACTTCCACAGGCACAGACAGACAGGAGAAATGTCAAACAACCATGCTGGACTACAAACACCAAATAGACCAGACATGGAACACCAAATGACATACAACAAACACCCTCTACATAAACCCACACCAAACATCATAAACAGATGAGGAAGGGTAAGGGGACACAGGGAAACATCGGGATGACATTGCCAAAGACCTTGTTGTTCCACAAGGACGCCCTCATGGACAGGTGACACATCCAGAGAGGAGCAAAGCTCCCACTCATACAAAGGCAGACATACAACTAACCCATGTTCGCAACTCCAGTATAAGAAGAGTCATGAGGCCACACCCAGCTTCACCTTGCACACTCCTTTAACCCTAAACATACCAAAATGGGAAGGAACACCAGCCTTAAAGGGGAAGTGTAAAATCATGCTAGCAACACGTTGCCAACAGCAACAAGCATGCACAGCAAAAGTGTCACGGTCCATTACCACCGGACCATAACAGCCGTGACACTCCTGCATTAAGAAATTGTTGACTGCTCGTTCCTAATCTAGTACAAGCAGGCTAACATATGGAGTGTGGCGTTGCAATGGGTGGAAATATTACATATCAGGTGATGTTGGGGAAGAGCATTTTGCCTTTGCAGCTCAAGGAGGGTGTGTTTTGCACAGTACCTGTGGCTGAAGTGCATGCACAGTGTTCTGGACATTTTTTACAGTCTGCAATATCAAAACCCATAAAACCTTGTCAGAATTGTGATCAATCAAATAGTGGAAACAGAACTCGTCTTTATGGCTTTTCTTGGGTGACATCAATGGTTGACTATTCTTCACCCAAGGATCTGTTTTTCAATATAGCCCAATTTAGACGGCACACTAACATGATTTTCAAATATGATTGTTTATTAATTCATTTCATTTAGCCGTAAGTATCAGAATGTCAATGTTTCAGGCCCTTCTAGTGGGGAGCCCTTTCTCAAGCAGGTCTTGTCTGTGAGGGTCGGCTGTGGTGTGCTGTCTAAAATTGTGATTGTCGGTATTATGGATTTTTTTTCAATTTAACTCCACAAAGAATTTGTTTTGTGTTTTCTAATAGAAGACATGGTAAATTAAATGGTGCCATAAAAAATACAACTTATCCTACAAAAATTAAGCCCTCAAATTGCTATATGAATGGAAAACTAAAAATGTTATGGCTTTTTAAATGTGGGTAGGAAAAAATGAAAATGAGAAAAAAACTAAAATGGGCACAGTACTGAAGTCTAAACCACACGGCAGTATAGTCTATGAACATGATACCACATAATATGGCTGTGTGGATATGCCCTAAGTTCAAACAAGTTCAAACAAAGGTTAGAATCAATTTCTGCTAAACTAGTAAACATTTTTTCAATAAAATAATCTGTTTACTTCTAAAACTTAACATTTGTGTTTATTTGTAATAGAAAATTAGGTCCTATAATAAAATTCGACAGAATCGGAAATACTAAGATAAAATCCTTTCCATTTCTACTTCTTTGCCATCAGTTAATATGACATATGTACATATTATAACCTCTTCTACTCCTCTCTTCGAAAATCAAGATGTTCTTGTTCCAAGGAGATCCTGTTTAATCAGCCCACATCCCTCTTATAATCAACTCTCACTTCCCTCTTCTTGACTTGTTACGTTACAGGAAAGATTAATGGGCCTATAATGGCTTAATAACACACTACTATGGGTTCCTAATCACCAGCCCCAAAGGCACGCGGCTCTCCTTCAGTCCTCCACCTCTGCTGTAACTTGCATGAATACTCGAGAAAGCAAGAGCTTCTCAAAGCCAACCGTTGCCCAGTTGTGAATGGTGCTCTGAAGAGTTAGCAAGAAAAATAGTTTGTCCTTTGGTCACCTGCTCTGCATCTTTGATAGAGATTAATGGATATTCTGTCACTGGAGGACCTTTATGGTCCACCTGGTGTACTAAAATAGCTTAGGTATGCAGAACTGGAACGTAGAACAATACTGCTTTTATTCTGCATAGCACACTGTATTGGTCAACGTGAAGAGGTAAAGGACAATAAGCCAGAATTTTATTTTCTTAAGCTCTCCCATTGTGATAGCAATTTTATAGTCTACACATTATGAGGGAATGTATCATAAGGGGAATACTTGGGGTCAGTTTTGAGTCTGTGTAAACATATCCCGACGCATGGTTCTTATCTCCAAGTACCACCACACATACCGTTTCTGCATGTCTACAGGTAAATTCACTTGCTTTTTCGCTATAGGTGTAACATGGATTACAAAAAGGGTTAACAGGGAGAATTCATTCAGTGTAGGATTTTTTAAGCTATACCTAAGAAACCAGTATAATTTTGAAACGCATAAGATAAGTTTTTATGGGCTGTGCACAACTTGTATTTTTAGTAGACAAGTAGACATTCCATTAAGAAGTGCTTTTAATGAATTTTTGGCCAGTACCGAAGTAACTTTTATCCAAGCTTCGATACTAGTGTAATAAAAGATTGATTTTAAAGAGGTTATCCTATGAATGTAAAAAATAAAAATGATCTAGTACATGACAACCTCTTTCTAACAAAGCTAGAAACAGCCCTGTAACACACATGTATTGTTGCAATTGCTCTGTAGATTTATTTCAAGTTAGCAGCTTAAAGGGCGTGTCGTGTCCCAGAGGGCGTCTCCTTTCTGTTGCAGCTGGTGGCAGTTGAAGGATGGAACTGAGCATGTGCTTCCATCTCAGTGAGACAGACAGAAAAATTAGAAAAAGAGCAAACAGCAGGTGGCGCTATACAGATAGACTTTATTGAATAACTCAGTAGCTATAATTCATTTTTAATTACATGCAATTGCAAAAGTATTCAGATTCAGGTGCTGGTTTGAAAACTGTAAAATATTTCTCATGGGACAATCCGTTTAATGAATGACAAGGAGCGATTCATGTACCCCTCTGTACATGTGGCAAATTAGGTTTGGGCCTCTTGAACAACAGTTTGTTGGGTGCATTTAGTGGCAGCTACCTTTATAACATCTAAATCAGGGATGCCCAACCTGCGGCCTTCCAGCTGTTGCCTACAGCTATTAGGGCATGCTGGGATTTGTAGTTTTTTAATAGCTGGAGGGCTGCAGATTGAGCATCCCTGACCTAAATGATGCCCTCGCGTCTTAATGGCCCCGTACTGTGACAGGTTCACAGTAAAAAAAAAACAATGTAGGTTTTAAATGACTCTGGCAGTAATTAACACGACATATAAATGCTACCTCGTTAGTACTTATTATAGTATATCATATCGTGCCGCATGTTAATCTTGGGAAGTGAATATTGCATTCCATTGCTGCTGCTGTTATTAGTAAATTGAAAAAAGCGAAATAGAAATAACGAGCGTCTAATATCATGTGAACGCTAATCAGTTGGCTGTCACATTTTTTGCCCTAGTGAAACTGTCTTCTATTAGCTGAAATCCGGCAATTTAGTGTTAAACGTAATTATGTGGCGGCACGGGAACAGAATTCTAATTATCAGAAAATTCATATAAGAAAATGTAAACACACAACAAATGAACATAATCAGGTTTTTTTTCTACAGTTGTTGAAATTCCACTCCAAGTCTCAGGCATGCCTGAAACCATTTCACGGAGTAAATCAATTTTTGGTGGAAAACCAGAACTAAACGTATAATTGTTTGGAGTAAGGCACATATTTATTCAGACCTGGAGATTTATTATTCTAGCACAAAAAAACAGCTCAAAATGTACAAAAGCAAACCTGCATCCAGAAAAGGAGACGGCCATTGGAGAATTGCTTGTTGTAACTGTATATTTACCAGTATGTAAAGATGAGTGAACTGGTGCTAAACAAATAGAAGTCAGCCCAAATTTTCCAAAGATTCGGGTCAAATTCAAATTTTGGGCAATTCAATTCAAATTACTTTCTCAAAATGGCATCTGCTATTTTTCAGATCAGAAGACTGTAAAGATGAAGAAGGATCACATGACCCCAGGCAGTCTTTGTGCCGGCAGGCATTTGCTACCAAAAATATTTTTTTTTCAGACCATTTTATGCTTTAACGCATAATGACGTACATGTGCACCATTATGCACCTGGATTTGTATGGATCAGGCTGCTGTAGCAAGCTCGCTCCATATGCAGCGGGTGTCAGCAGTATAATACTGCAGGTACACGGCCACAATGATGGGGAACAACTATCGCACTGAACCCCATCATTTAACCCTCAGATGCCATGATCAACAGTGATCGCGGCACCTGTGAGGTAAGGCAGAGGGATGCAGCTCCCTCTGTCTACCGTTGAGAGCACCCACAGTGAAATAGCCAGGTGCCAATCAGTTACCATAACAGTGTGGAGCCTGCTGAGGCTTCCCAGGACTGTCATAGTAACCTCCCTGCTGCGCTGTACACAGTTTAGCAGGGAGCGCATCAAAATCGTATTCACCCTAATATATCTCTATTAGGGTGAATAGGACAAGAGATCAAAATTACAAATATTCAAAAATGTCTGAACTATTAAAATTATGTAAAAAAAAATCCTGTGCATCAAATGCCATAACAGAAAAAAAATAAAAAACACATTTTGGCATTTTTTAATCACCTTTTTCCCCTCCAAAAAATTGAATAACAGTAAGCAAAAAGTCATGCCTACCACAAAAATGGTACCAATAAAAATTACAGTTCGTTCTGAAAAAAACGAGCCCTCATACAGTTCTGTAGACCAAAATATAAAAAAGTTATGGCTGTCAGAAAATGGTGATGCAAAGATAAAGTTAATTTTTTCAAAAAATATTATATTTTTAAAAAAGCAATGAAACAAAATAAAAACTATACAAGTTTGGTATGGCTGTAATCATATTGAGCTCCAGAATAAGGACGTTGTGTCTTTTTTTGTTCACGGTAAACATGATATTAAAACCCCCAAAAAGCTGGCAGAATTGTGGGTGGTTTTCTATTTTACCCCAGTTTTTACCTCAATTTTTAGCAGTCAATGGAAGAGTTAGGCAACTGTGCATATGGTTGCAAATTTCTGGGAGAATACATCTTCAAACATGCACACCAGAAATAACCCCAACCGTGCATACAGAGACTAAGCTTAGCAAAAAATGTGTGATCTTTCAACTTATAGACGTATCCATCCTTACAAATTATTTTATTTTGTTAAGGACTCCAGTTTCTTATGAAACAAATTCAATACAATATGGCAACATGCTAGTAAAATCTATGACAGGCTGAAATTCACAACACAACCATTAGGAGACATCATATAGGCACATATAGGATAGAATATAGCTAAATTTTGTTTAGTTTTTTTTATAACCTGGTACTCTCAGGGAAAAGTTGAGCCAAGAGGATAAATAATATGGAGATCTCCTCTGAGTCTCTTTCTAGATATCCTGCACAATCTTCCAAAATTCGGCCAAGTAGTGCAATCTTTCTCTCTTAATATTCTCTTAAGTTCAATGTATCTTTACAATACTTCCAGCGGGGTGTAGTCCTTTTAGCAGATCGCCAATCTGATGCTTAAGTGTGGTAGGGTGCCTGCAACTTCTCTTCCCAACCACAATGCAGTGAAGTCTACAACCAATATGCATGTGTTAAATGTCACTGGCTTGTATTTTTCAGCACTCACCCTTTGTATTGTCTGCTCTACTTTCTCTTAAGTTAAGTTTCTCTCTCAGAGGCTCTTGTTGGTTCCTGTCTATTCAGACCTTTTTTGTTCTACTCACTGCTCCCTGCTCACAGTTGCTTGTTTTCTGAGGTAATCTCTCTCTCTCTCTGTACTTCTGTCTCCACACCAGGCTCCAGTTTCACACACTACTCACTGACTAAGTACACAGCAGCTTCTGAAAAACTAGGATGGGGCCAGCCCACACCTAGCAACTACATTTCAACTTACCCAGAAGGCTGGCCACTTAACTGTTTACACAATGAAATATGACATCACATTAACCCCTTATGCAGTGGGCCACCAGCAAACTGCAATCGCATATCTAAGGAACAGCAAAATAGGATGGAAAATGGAAAAGAGTCTGTAATCTACTGTATCATTTTCTCATTTGCCTTTTTACAAGTCAATAGGATCCACTAATGATCAGTCTGGTCGGGAGGCGAACAGAACTACAGAATGTTATGCCTAGGGCCCCTGCTGATCTGATATTGATGACCAATCCTAAGGATAAGTCATCAATTAGTTAGTCCCGGAAAACCCTTTTAAGACTAGCATTTGAAATTCCAGTCTGAATAAATATCCCCAATATTTTTAGAATTTAAAACTGCATTATTTCTTTGTGGGTTGTAACAGGGATTATTTATCATAGACCTTATTTTTCTATTTCACAAGGTGAATTTGGACCTTGATACTGTGAAAATCTTTTGAATCCTGAATCAACTGAAGCGTGCAGGCTGCTTTCACTCATCTCGACTCCAATTTTCTGCTTCTCTTTCAAAGCCAGAAAAAAAACTTTCTAATTCACACCTTCATGTTTTCCTTATATTTTTACAGGCGAAGAAAACTGCAAGATGAAGTAGGAGGATTTTAACTGTTAAAAAAATAAATAAAACACCCTTGGATATTTAATCTGCACATTGGTCTTAGATGGCTTGTGTTTGGAAATGGATTTCCACTGAGTTATTTGATGAAATCCTAACCCTGATGTGTAGTGTAAAAAGTCTTACCAAAGGATACACATTCTGAGTTGTATCACTCAAAATCTCAGGTTCTCATCTCCAGTTTTTGTAATAAATCCTCCAAATGCAGTGATGTCTGCAACTTATTTTTTTAAACTTCTACATTTGTTGCAGTTGGAATGGGAGCAAAGGTTTATGACAATTCTAGTTTGTTGTGGGCATGCTCTATGACATCTGTAAAAGTCATGGTGTAGGAGGGTTGCAACTGAGCTGACTGCATCAATTATTGCCAATTGTGTTACCTTATGTTGTCAATCTCCATCCTTATAATAGAGATGTTACCATTCAATGCAGTCTTGCATGCTGATGATAATAAGATGACTGCTGACCCGACCCCAGTGTACACAGCACAAGTGATTTTCATAAAATAGGAAGTCAGTTTATTGTTAGAGCTCAGGGGTCAGTGTGAAAACTGCAAAATTTAAATATTTTCAATAAAAATAGGAATGAAAATGTAAAAAGGAACAGCAAAATGACTCTAAAAACAAACTTTATTTAATAAAAATAGATTTACTTTCAAATACTCATGTAAAAAAGATCTGCTGACAGTCCATTAACTGGTGATATTTCATAATTTTACAATTAAATTATCTCTTTTATAATGACACCAAATGTTTTCCTTATAAATAGGTACCAGCAGTGCAGAGGTAAAGGAAAACCGAAATGTTAGGAACCGAGAGGACCTGGCCTTATCTACTGACAGATCGAAGGTTGGACCAACCAGTCTCAAACGAAAGAGGCCATTGGAGGAAGGTAATGGTGGGCATTTCTGCAAACTACAGATAATACTAAAGAAACTATCATGGTCAGTGACACCAAAAAATGCTCTTGTTCAGCTTCATGAATTAAAACCTGATCTGCAATACAGAATAGTTTCACAGACTGGCCCGGTGCACGCCCCGGTGTTTTCTGTAGCGGTGGAAGTAAATGGACTCACTTTTGAGGGCAGTGGACCTACAAAAAAGAAAGCAAAAATGAGGGCAGCTGAGTTGGCTTTAAAATCATTTGTTCAGTTTCCAAATGCTTGCCAAGCACATTTTGCAATGGGAAACTGCATCAGCCCATCAACTGACTTCACATCTGACCAGGCAGACTTCCCAGATACTCTGTTCAAAGAGTTTGAACCATCTACACACAGCGAGCACTTCCCAGGCTATAGCCCAGTTAATAATGAATTGCTTTCCAGTGCATATGCATCTCGACATGGGAGATTACTCTGTCACACGTTGGATTTAATGGGCCATACCAAACAAAGCAAGCACAAGATGGCATCCGCAGCTGAGAGTGAGAAGAACCCAGTGGTGATGTTAAATGAGCTGAGACCTGGGCTGAGGTATGTCTGCCTTTCAGAAACTGTGGAGAAGCAGCATATAAAATGTTTTGTGATGGCAATGAGAGTGGATGGGAGGACATTTGAAGGTTCAGGACGGAGCAAGAAGTTGGCCAAAGCCCAAGCTGCGCAAGCTGCACTACAGGCACTCTTCAATATTCAGCTGACCAGCCACATACCCAACAAGAGTAAATGTAACCACTTATCACAGGTAAGAGATCATGGTCTAGACTGTGAGGACAAGTGAAATATGTGATTAAATACTTAAGTTGACTAAGTGTCTTCAGTGATATGCTGCTACCTGTCTTATATGCTTAGTGTTGGTGCTCTAAAATTGTGGAATTGGTATACAACACTAATATACTGTAATAAAAAAAAAATGCAAAGCAACAGTAAAATAACAGAAACCAGCAGCACACAACACCGAAATCCTACAAATCAGCAAGACACAACGGCAAAATAATACAAACCAGCAGTACTCAGCAACAAAATAACAACTAGTAATACACAGTAGCAAAATAAAACAAATACATAATAATACATCATATAAACCAGTAATACATAACACCAAACAACAATACACAACACCAAAGTAATACAAACCAGCAATACATCACACCAATATAGTACCAATTAACAATACACAACGCCCTGTCTCATGCAAATGTGTTTCAGTGCAGGTCACATTTTCTCTCTTTTGTATCTACATTATGATACAGTACAAGTTTAGTAGTTTAGTTCATTTGTATATACAGTATATATATATATATATATATATATATAGTAGACGAAAAACGAGGCAGCACTTCCAGCTTCTAGTGTACTGGTGAAGACCCCAAACTTTAATCCAAGCGACGTTTCGGCCTACTCAATGAGGCCTTTATCAAGCTACATAACAGTGCAAATAACTGGGTATATATACCCACACTACATAGACAAGTGAGTGACAATCAGTGATTACACCTGTTAACAATCAAGTCACATGACCTGGGACTGCATAGTCACATGGTGTTCAGATATAATAAACATAATACTTATACACATTTACGTGCATCAAAGGTGTACATCTTGTTCATAAAAACATAAGTGATGTGCACAGCAATTATAGTGCATATACAATACGTAATGTATAGAGGATCCAAGCCCCTTTTATACAGTGACCATTATACAGTGCAGTACACACAGAGTTAAAATCATATGCTGCAGTTGCAGCTGAACCATATTAAAAATTGGAGGGAGCTCACCATCTACGCACATTATGCTTGTCAACATCGCCATGCCTTCAGCGTTAGCGTCCCCCAGTCGGCAGTGCGCATGCGCCGGACCCGACAGCTCTGGCCGCGCCCCCGACGGCGCCACGCCCCCACGTCACGCTCCAATGGACCGCAGCGTCATCCACCGGAACGCACGCAGGAGCCGCAGCTGCTGAGGGAGGGAGGCCAGACCATGTGGTTCAGCGCACGTCACGTCGCAGGCGGGACCCCGCCGTCACCATGGCGACGCAAACAAGCCTAGACCAGCGGACGAGCCCAGCGCGGCCAGGGCAAATACATGCGCACAAATCCAAAATAACAGTATGATTGGAAATGGCCAAGGGGGAGGAAAATCAAGCCCAGCCATTAGCTCAGGCGATTATGTCGTCTCCCTTTGCCATCACCAATAACTTCATATAGTGTGGCTGTCATGGGACACACTCATCCCATCAGCATACACAAATTCAAGATAGCGTGTATGTCAAGTCACTGACCCTCAAATGTGTGGTCAGAGACGCGCATACATCAGCAGTCTATAAGTACAATATAAAACAGTGTTGGACAAATAGTGCAATCATGTACTGATCCCAGGCCGTCTGACGTCGTCCCATATGCGTCCACATGTAATTCCAAAATCAGATCCTTATCCAAGGACTAGGGTGGCTCCATCCAATACCAAGATAAAAGTTCATCAAGTTAATCAAAACATCCTGGAATAGAAAAAATACAGTGTCAGTATATCATATTAGTATGTTCAAAAAGGCGTGCACTGTTATGTTTCTCCTACACCAGACTGAACGAACAAGAAACCCCCACGTTGATGAGCTATACACATATTTCCTTTATCCATATAGTTCCCATCTGCACTCCGCATTGAGGCCATCTGGCTTCAGTGTGTGTAGTCTGTGTATCCACAGGATCTCACGTTGTTTCAACAATTTCTCCCTATTGCCTCCCCTTTTAAGTGGGGGGATGTGGTCTATGACCCTGAATTTAAGATCCTTTTCTTTGTGTCCTGCTTCAACAAAGTGTTTGGGCACCGGAAGGTCTCTCCTCTTCTGTCGGATCGAATACCTGTGATAGTTCATTCTGGTCTTGACCTCGCAAATTGTCTCCCCCACATAAAGAAGATTGCAGGGGCAAGACAGGAGGTATACCACGAATGAACTATCACAGGTCAGAAAATGTCTGATTTCAAACCGGGTGTTCAGTACCGGATGTACGAATTTATCCCCTTTCAACATATAGTTGCAGTTAACACAGTTTAGACATGGGTAGCACCCATTTTTCTTGCGGCCTATGTAGGTTTGAACTGGGGCCTTACCCCCGGTAACATCAGCCCTCACCAATTTGTCCCTCAGACTGTCCGCTCTCCTGTACGACATCAAGGGGGGCACAGCAAACTCCTTCACCTTTTTGAAGCTATTGTTCAATATCGGCCAATGTTTCTTAATGGCTCCCGCTATCTGGTAGCTGCCCTCATTATATGTGGAAATGAAAGGCACCCTACTCTGTTTGGTAACCTCACTAGTCCTCCTAGTTCCGATCCCATCCAACTGTCTGCATACCAAACTCCTCGGATATCCTCTCTGGGTAAATTTGTCTGCCATCTGCAACAACCTAGTCTTACACAATGCTGGATCTTTCACTATGCGTTGCACACGGAGAAACTGACTCCGTGGCAAAGTCTTAACCATAGATCTCGGATGGCAGCTCTCAAACCTCAATAGCTTGTTACGGTCAGTTGGCTTTGTGTATAGGTCAGTGACCAGTGAGGTACCCTGTTTTCTTACCATGGTATCCAAAAATTGGACCTGCTCGGTGGAGTATACAAGCGTGAACTGGATCTCAGGATCCATATTGTTCAGAAACGTGTGGAACTCTGCCAACTCATCCTCAGTGCCCTCCCAGATGACAAAAACATCATCTATGTATCTCCACCACCCCCGCACTCGGCTGTAGTGGTGGGATACATAGACGTGTTCAGCCTCTAGGGCAGACATGAACATGTTGGCATAAGTAGGCGCCATATTTGAACCCATTGCGGTTCCCCGCTGTTGTAGGTAATACCCATCCTGAAATGCAAAATAGTTGTATCTTAAGACTACACCGAGCAGGTCCAATATGAACTCCCTACATTCATCAGTGTATGGGGATTGAGCCAGAAACCTTCTGACTGCCTCCACACCTCCATCATGGTTGATAGAGGTGTAGAGGCTCACCACATCAAAAGAAACCAGCAGCGTATGTGTCGTCACTTGTACATTAGCAATCTTATTCAGAAAATCACCAGTGTCTCGTACATATGATTTTGCCCCAACAGCATAACATCTCAGTATCTTATCTAAGAAGATGGCCAAATTTGAGAACACTGACTCCCTCCCGGACACTATGGGTTAATAATTAATTCCTTTATGGCTTACTTGGAGTAATTAAAGTAATTAAATGTGGTTTCAATTACATCTATAGCTAAACTATAAATTGGTATTAAAGGTGGGCATGCCCTTTAAAAATATTATCTTCATGAAACCACTTCCAATTGTATAAAATAACAAACGGGGAAATACAAATCTTAATAATCGTTTGTCGCTCCCTTGCCGAAACGTCCCTGTCGCCATGTGCTCCATCCCTGTACAGCATGTGTGCCGAACGCGCTCCCACAAGACTGCAGGGCAAGGGACCAAGGGGTTCATTTATATGTTATCAAACAGTGATTTTCTACAGATTGCAGCCAACTTAGGAAATGGGACCAACAGCATTACATGCGAGATGTGCGTATGTCAGCTGGATTAATGCTGATAAAGGTGTGACAGACGACCTTTAAGATTGTCTAGTCCAAGTTTACACTGTCTTACTTTTAGACAGTATTAGTAAATCTAGCCCTTTTATGTTTTATATATTTTACAAATAATATTGGAAGGATATAATACAAATATATAGCAGTGCTCCAGACTAAAAAAAATACCTGGTAGCCATTGGCTCCTGAACTGAAAAATTTAGGAGCCAAATCTAATTTTTAGTAGCCAAATCGAAACCGAATCAAAATTTTGGTATCGTGACAACGCTACTCCGATCAAATCGGCATAGGGTTGTTTTGATACCAAAATTTTGATTCGCTTTCGTCACCATAAAGTATTGCGATACTCAATACCGCGCAAAAAAAAAAAAAAAAAAAAACACCAAAAAAGCCGCGTGCATTTTGCATATTATGAAATGTTCGGCCCATAATAGAACAGTCCTATCCTATTTTTTGGGGTGACAAGGTGACTAAAAAATGGTGAATGCTCACCGCATAGGAGATATTTTTTAATAATTTAATAGTTTGGACAGCGCTATGTAATATGTTTATTTATTCTTTATATATTTTATATGTAAAATTGGGAAAGGGGGGATTTAAACTTAATATTTTAGGGTACTTTCACACTAGCGTTTTTCTTTTCCGGCATAGAGTTCCGTCCTAGGGGCTCAATATCGGAAAATAACTGATCAGGTATATCCCCATGCATTCTGAATAGAGAGTAATCCGTTCAGGATGCATCAGGATGTCTTAAGTTCAGTCATTTTGACTGATCAGGCAAAAGAGAAAACTGCAGCCATGCTACGGTTATATCTCCGGCGAAAAAAACCGGAATATTTGCCTGAATGCCGGATCCAGCATTTTTTCCCATAGGAATGTATCAGTGCCGGATCTGGCATTCAAAATACCGGAATGCACCCGCACTAAATCCGGACCCATTCACTTCTATGGGGCTGTGCACATGAGCGGTGATTTTCACACATCACTTGTGTGTTGCGTGAAAATCGCAGCATGTTCTATGTTGTGCGTTTTTCACGCAACGCAGGCCCCAAAGAAGCTAATGGCGCTGCGCGAAAATCGCAAGCAAGTGCGGATGCGGTGCGATTTTCACTCATGGTTGCTAGGATGAAAGTCTATTCACTGTATTATTTTCCCTTATAACATGGTTCTAAGGGAAAATAATAGCATTCTTTAATACAGAATGCTTAGTAGAAGGTCAATATAATAAACATTGGTGGCGCAGTGCGCCCCCCCATCACCCCAGTTTGATAAACATTGGTGGCGCAGTGTGCGCCCCCAATATAATAAACATTGGTGGCGTAGTGCGCCCCCCCCACACCCCAGTTTGATAAACATTGGTGGCGCAGTGCGCCCCCCCAATATAAGAAACATTGGTGGCGCAGTGCGCACCCCCTCAATATAATAAACATTGGTGGCGCAGTGCGCACCCCCCCAACACCCCAGTATAATAAACATTGGTGGTGCACTGTGCCCCCCCTCAATATAATAAACATTGGTGGCGCAGTGTGCACCCCCCCAACACCCCAGTATAATAAACATTGGTGGTGCAGTGCGCCCCCCCCCCCTCAATATAATAAATATTGGTGGCGCAGTGGGCAGTGCCAATGAGGGTTAAAAAAATAAAATAAAAATTAACTCACCTCCTCCAATTGATCGTCTCCTGTTCTTTCTTCATGACCTGTCAAAGGACCTGTGGTGACATCACTGTGCTCATCACATGATACATCACATGATTCATCACCATGGTAATGGACCATGTGATGAGCTCAGTGACATCACCACAGGTCCTGAAGCAAGAACAGGAGACCGGCAGCTACTCGATCAACTGGAGGAGGTGAGTTAATTTTTTAAAATTATTCTTTAACCCTCATTGGCACTTCCCACTGAGCCACCAATGTTTCTTATACTGGGGTGTTGGGGGGGGGGGGCACACTGTGCCACCAATGTTTCTGATACTGGTGTGTTGGGGGGGGGGCACACTGTACAGGGAGTCTAAGAAAGAATCGAATGAGTCACTAAGTCGGATATTTAGTTCTTTTCACCTGTGACTCATTCGATTCTTTCTCCCTGTACTTGTCAGTGACTCAGAGCTGCTAGTGCTCGCCTTGCCTTGCCTGAGCTCTGATTGGTTGGTGGGCGGGGAGGAGAGGGGCTGGCAGAAGCAGCCTCCACTCTAGGATCAGATTACACTCCTCCCGAGCCCCTCCCCTCCCTGCTGCCAGCGTCTCTGTGTGCTGTGACCGAGCTGACTGAGACTGAGAAGAACATCGGCGCGGCGGGGCAGAGAACTATCAGCTCCTGTGCCCGTCGCTGTTCTACTGCAGAGCTGCGGCGGAGGGTCTAGTCGCAAATGGCGACAAGACTAAAAAGTCTTGTCGCCATTTGTAGATTCTAAGTCGCATTGGCGACCATTTTGGTCGCCATCTGGAGCCCTGTATAGTAAAATAATTTAATTGTGATCTTCCAAGATTTCATTTGTGTTTCTTCCAAAAATTGCCTGCTCCTTTCAAAGTCTTATATTATTTTCCACTTCTCTGACATGGCTGTTCTTTTAATGGCCAGTGAATAGCGTCCGTCAAAAATAGAACATGTCCTATTTTTGGCAGTTTTCACGGCTGGACAGACCCAATTGAAATCAATAGGACCGTTTTTAACAGCCGATTGACAGGAGTGCACCCGTCTAACGGCCGTTAAAAATGGGTACACAGGCCATTTAGGGGTTTAAAAAAACCTTACCTCATCCACTTGCTCGCAGTGCGGCAGTCTCTTCTCTCTTCATTGAGCAGGACCTGCCAAAAGAACCTGCGATCCTCGTGGTGACGTAACCACGTGGGAGCGCGCAGTGACGTCATTGCGCACCTTCGGCAGGTCCTGTTCTGTGAAGAGAAAATAGACTGCTACAGCGCTAGCAAGTGGATAAGGTGAGGGTTTGTTGTTGTTGGTTTTCTTTGGGCTGCAGGACTCTATGGGGGCATTATATAAACCATTGGGGACATTATTTAAGATGGGGCCCTACATTTAGGGCATTATTAAAGCTAGGGGCGGTTAAAAAAAATTATATACACTGTGGGGGACATTTATTTAGCTGGGGGCCTTTATTTAGCAAAAATAAATAAAATCCTACAGTATGGGGGACATTATTTTAGCTGGGAGCCTACCATCCTGTGGGTGTTCTCAGAAAGGTGGGTAAAAAATTCATCCATTTTTCATGTTCGTTTTTAACGGACATGAAAAACTGTTGCAAAACGGACATTAAAAACTGACACACGGCCAGAAAATGGATGCACACACTTATGCAAAATAGCCATGAAAAACTGACTGTGTGTCTGTTTTTAACTGACTTTTTTTTCACTGTTGTGTGCATGAGGCCTTAACGTATCATCTTGTAGTCAGCCTGTTGAGCTGATTTAAGCCAGATTTATGAACCGAGACTTACTTTTTGTAAGTCTTGCTTGATGAATCTGGCTTAAATCAGTTCACCTTTAAGGTCCCAAAAATCTTCTCAGTCTTTTAAGGTGTTAGGCTTAAAGATGCACCAAATTTGCCAAATATCATGCAACATTTGATAAATTCTGTTACAACTTACAGCAATGCAGACTACTGCAAAGCTAAACTTTCCCTCAAGAAAAACTCCCTTCTATGTGTTAGGGCAATCTCACTAAAAATCTGAGCGTTTAGCTAACATTTACCTAATGTGTATAGGAACCTTTTTGGCTACATGCACACAAAAAAAAGTCTGTTAAAAACGGACCCAAGTCTGTTAAAAATGGACATTAAAAACGGACCCATTCAATTGTATAATGGCAGTCGGTCAGTGAAAAATGGACAAGATAGAACATGTTCTATTTTTTGACATTCGGTTTTCACTGATCGTCAAAAAAACTGCCATGTGAATAAACCCATAGACATTCATTGGTCTTAAAATGGACGTATGATGGCCGTTAAAAAAAAATTAACATCACATGTCCACATTGTCCATGTCGTGTGCATGTAGCCTTAAAAAGTCATCTACCACATCTTGGAAAAACACATTGTGTCATTTGTAGCAACATTTATACCACAAAAATATGTCCTGTCCAAGTCTTATATAGAGATGAGGGAATCGATTGTAACAAATCGATTTGTCTCATTAGCTTGAGTTCTTTACCTGTGAGGGGCTGTCTTACAGGTGAAGAACTGCCCACCTGCCTTTTGATCGACAGGACTGGACATATATCATCTGTTCCTGACAATCTATGACAATGCCTGTGCTGTTCCTCCTAGCAGTGGCGCAGAGGATCTACTTCCGCTTTGGGATCAGCGACTGTCCATTTGCACAGACACTGCTCCAGAAGGAGAAGCATGCCAGACTCCTCTGGCAATGACAGCTCCTTTGGGTACAAACAAACTGGTATATTGAAATCACTTTTCCCCCAATACCTACTGTCAAGGAAAGTCTTGCAACTCCCAGAAATTCTAAGGAAAATTCATTAAAAAAAAACTCTGGATTCAAAAAGTCTCAAAATAGGGCTTTGAGATTTTTTGGTGCTCAAACATTTTGAGAGATTTTGCATTTAGGAAAGCAATTGTTGTCAGTCTGTCAAGCTGATTTAAGCCAGATTTATAAACTGAGACTTTTAAAAACTTAAAAAAATGAACTCAACATTAAATTGTTGGCATAGAAAGTGTAGTAACATCTCAAGACAGATGTATTCGGCCTCTTTAACACATCAGTGAATCACAGACGTGCGCTATCCGTGGTCTCCGACGATATGTACCCATTGACTTTTATGTGTACATTTCCACATCAATAGTTTTCCATGGACCATGGGTCCGTGATGATACCATGGAAACCTCCCCTATTTTGTCCATGATTATGTCTATAGGTCCATGAAAATCACGGACACAACATGGATGCCATGCTGTGGTTATCACAGACCAGATGTTCTGGAAATTAACTTTCAGCCTAGCAGTGTCTGTGGAACACGGAAGACCACAAAGGACAAAAAACAGATGGCCCAAACATGGATTCTTCACGAAAATCTTCATGGATGAACGATTGACCATCTTGTCCCAGAGGCCTTAGATGCACCCATTTCACCAATCATGCAAGTTTTTGCTTTTTTATATAACTCATTCCAGTTTTAAAAAGATGGTGGGAAAGTTTCACTCCAGATTTATGACTGGGACTTTTTTAGAAAGTTGCAGAAAAAAGTCCCAAAGTCACCCCAGTAGGAGGGTGGTGCGGAAAACTGGAGTAACATTTCTAGTCAATGGTGTTAGTTTCAAAGATGAGCCAAATTTTACTAGCAATGTGTGCTGTTTGATAAATGTGACACAATTTATGCCGATGCAGACTCAAGTTAAAACTCACTTCAAATATTACCTTCATGATAAATTCCCCCCAACATTTATCTAATGTGTATAGGGACTTTAAGAAAGGCATCTACCACATCTTGGGGAAATACATTGTGACCTTGACGGCTGATCAGACAAAACTGTAGCAACATTTATACCGCAAAAACATGTTCTGTCCTATTCTTATATTAATTTCCACTTATGTGATGACAAGGTGTAAATAACTGGGAATTTGTACACTCTTATCTTGTGTTAGCTGCTTTAGCTGTCCTAATTAATTTTAAAGAATAGCAAGCAAATGTACAGAATACAACCCCTCTGAACATGCAAACATCTTCATTAATGCAGACAGCACCTAACATTACTTTAATGAGAACTTGGATCTTAGGCAGCGTGCTGAATCTCTTTATAGAGACCAATCCTATATGAAGACTTACTGAAAGCAATCCAGGATATGGAGACTTATTCGCAATGCTCCATGGGAAAACGAAGAGGTATCTCCCTCCCTCTCCATACAGGACTGGTCTCTTTATGGAGATCTAGTGCCATGCCTAAACAGCATTAAAGGCATTGCACTAAGCCAGCCAGAATCCTACTCTGTATTGATGAGGGTAAAGCACCCGAAACAACTGTCTGCGGATGGATATCTGGCTAGGCTAAATCCACTTGTCAAATTCTGAGACTTGTTAAAAAGTTGGATTTCGGTTCATAGGGAGCCACTTCCCAAAGGTGGCGCTGGGGAGATGGTTCTCTTCTGAGGAGAATTATTTTTGCATATGAGAAACTGGAGAAACATGGATAGATCAGTTATCAGCTGCTGACACACTGCTTCTTCTTGATACTACAGTGCTGCTTGTAATTTGGGATAGATAGATACAGAATAGATACATACAGTAGATAGATAGACTGATAGAAAGATAGATAGATAGATAGATAGATAGATAGAGAAATAGATAGAGAGATAGATAGATGCACATTTATTAAGACCAGCGTTTTAATAAACCCCATCTCTGGGGGTGGATCTGCCGAGGTTATGTAGAGGCTCCGGCCTCTTCATAATTTCAGCGGATTCTCAGTCAGTTCTAAATGTAAGACTGCTTCCTTGCTGTCTTACATTTAGACCTTTTTCTGCGCATAAAACAGGCATTGATAATGGTAAATGAGATGGGCCTACGTGCCCGTCCCCCTCCCGCCCACACCACGCCCACTTAATTAGATCTGGTGTGAGCGGGGAAAAGTTGCAGGATCTTTGCCTGAAATATGCCTAATATGTGCGTATTTCAGAATAATAAATGACTCCCATAGTATTTAGAATATAGGAGGGCCTAGAGCCTTTGGAAAATAATATTTCTTACAAAGATAATCCCCCGACTCAACTTGTTTAAGAAAAAATTACATGGATGACATTTTTTTTTTTATGTCCCTTTTTATTCTGTATGTATATTTTTTTATTGTCTGGTAGGTATAGTAGGAGTAAACCGGGGTAGGGAATTAGAGAGGGAAGAGGGGAGTAGCTTTTTTTTTCTTTGTATGTGTAATTTTGTATTTTCATGTTACATAAAAAAAATAAAAAAAAAGAAGAGAGAGCTGTCCTCTCGAAGCAAAGCAGTTCCCTATTGGAATACATGTCTTGATGCCACTGCTGAATATTATAAATGATGTCATTCATTACCTCACTTCTGCATGGTGATATCAGTGATTCTAGAGGTCTAATGCCTACAGCTCCTCAGCTCATGTACAGTAGATCCAATGCAGCATCCACATCAATGTCCATATTGTAACCATCACTTTTCAAGCCTCTTAGGTCTCTTTCACACTTCAATGAATCATGTTCTCCATGGACAGCAAACATACCCATTGACTTTTAATGTGTTTGTTCACACATCACTGACCATGGTTCAGTGGAAAAATCACAGAGACATGCACCACCTTGGCCCGTGATTCGGACCAAGCATGTCCATTTAAGTCTATGGGTCTGTGACACATTTATAATTTGGACACATTTATAATTTGGACACATTTACAAGAGCGGCGTTCGAATTTATTTGTGGCAAATCACGTTAAAAAACGGTAATTTCCTGGCTGCAGAGAGCCTTTATAGTTTTGTAGAACACTATGCCTTGCAGTAACACGCATAGGGAGTCTGCTGTGGTAGTGAAACAATACTGTGAGTCAGTATGACATGTAGATGACAGTCGTCGTTCTTAGAATCACTGCACACTTCACTTATTTGGGCAGTTACGGGGCCAAAACTGACCAAATAACTCAAGTGTGAACTCAGCCTTACAGTTCAATGTTAGCGCCAGGTATAAAGAACCATGCACAGGCTCAAGATCCTACTATAGCGTGAAAGAGCTCACTCCTTTTACACCAATTCACTGATTCCACATAGATTTCTACAGAACCTGCTCTATTAAAGGGGTTGTCCAGGTTCAGAGCTGAACCTGGGCATCCCTCCATTTTCACCCCGGCAGCCCCCCTGACATGAGCATCGGAGCAGTTCATGCTCCGATGCTCTCCTTTGCCCTGCGCTAAATCGCGCAGGGCAAAGGCATTTTTCTGAGTTCCGGTGACGTACCGGGGCTCTCTATGGGGCTGACAGGAACCCCGGTGACGTCACCGGCACTGATGGGCGGGATTTGGCTCTGCCCTAGCCAGTAAAACGGCTAGGGCAGAGCTAAAGCCCGCCCCTCAGAGCCGGTGACGACACCGAACACACTGCTGGGCGGAAGTTACCGCCCGGCAGTGTGTTATTGTAAACACAAGAGCCTGTGCCCTGCGCGATCTAGCGCAGGGCACGGGAGTGCATCGGAGCATGAGATGCTCCGATGCCAGGCTCAGGAGGGCTGCCGGGGTGAAAATAAGGGTATGTCCGGGTTCAGCTCTGAACCCGGACAACCCCTTTAAAAGCTTATACAAGTAAACCCCCCCGACAGAGTGGAGAGGGTGTCAGTAGTATGTTTGTGTTGACGTCACTGATTATTTTGCCCTTCCTCTGATCCATCAGAACAATAACCCCCAAAAAACTGATTCTGTCTGTGGAGCATCTGCCTTCACTCTGTCAGCATTTGGTCAGTATCCATCAGTATTGTTAATGCCAATAAAAAAAGGAGTGGATCCAAAACAGAGATGACACGTTATTGAAATATTTGCATGTCTTCTGTGTTTTGTACCCACGCCAATTCTGAATTTTTCTAATGTAAAATAGGGACCATGTCATGCAGGCCTTACAGCTGTTACATAGACAGGAATAAATGATGATGTCAGCCAGGCCGAAAGACAAAATAGTGGACCAGTCATGAAGTGGGGAGGGTGGGAACAGCATGAGAAGTCCGCAGAGTGGCCCTATGACATAGTGGTAAGATGGAAGCAGCATGAGGAGACCACAGAGTGGCTCAATGACAGAGTTTGGAGGAGGCAGCGGCATCAGGAGGAAGCCACAGAGAGGCACAATGACAGTGTGGAGGTGGCAGATGCAGCATAAGGAGGTCACAGAGTGCCATAATGACAGAGTGTGGAGGTGGCGGCAGCAGCAGGATCAGGGGGAGGCCACAGAGTGGCACAATGACAGTGTGGAGGTGGCGGTACTATCAGGAGGCCACAGAGTGGCACAATGACAGAGTTTAGAGGTGGCGGCAGCAGCAGCATCAGGAGGAGGCCACAAGGTGGAACAATGACAGTGGGGAGGTGGCAACAGCAGCATCAAAATGGTCACAGAGTGGCAAGTTGACATAGCGCTGAGGTAGCAGCAGCATCAGGAGACCACAGAGTGGCAAGGTGACATAGTGTGGAGGTGGCAGCAGCATCAGGAGACCACAGAGTGGCAATGTGACATAGTGTGGAGGTGGCAGCAGCATCAGGAGACCGCAGAGTGACCCGGTGACAGAGTGGGGAGATTGGTGGCAATACCAGTAATAGCTGAAGATGTTAGGTGAAAGAAGGAGCACTTGGCATCAGATGTGTGGCATCAGGCAGGTGGCAGCATCAGAATTGTAGCTGAGTTAGAAGAAACCGGTCTCTTTTGGTGTGGCACCATGAATGATCTAGTCTGATGCATCAGGCATTGGTGGTTGGAAATCCTGGCTAATCCACGCCTGATTTATCTTGACAAAGGTCAGTCTCTCCACATTTCGGGTGGATAGGCGAGTTCTTCTTGGGGTAACTATGGCCCCCGCCGCACTAAACACCCGCTCTGATGCCACACTACTGGCCGGGCAGGACAGCTTTTCCAGGGAAAACTCTGCCAGTTGCTGCCACAAAACCAGTTTAGCTGCCAAGTAGTCCAAAGGATCTTCAATGTGCGGTGGCAGGGTGCTGTCCAAGTATGCCACCACCTGCTGGTTCAGGTCCTGCTCCAGGTGTAGCTGCTGCTGCTGGTGAGTAGTTTCTTTACTATGCGGGTGAAGAAAGCTGCTCATCAGCGACTTTAGACTCAAGATGCTGCTGATGGAGCTGGAACTACTCCTACCCCCACCCCCCCCCCCCCCACAATAGCCATGGCAGTGGAACATGAGCGCAGAGGGCCCCCCCCCCCCGGTCAGACCTGCAAGAGGATGGAAGATGGCGCAGATAGGCAGAGGCCAACTGACTACATAGGATGTCTCTATGGTAGATCAGTTTGCCCTCCCTCTCAGCGGGTGTAAAAAAGGCCCCCATTATTGACCGGTAGCGAGGGTCCAAACTAGTGGAGAGACAGAATTCCTCCCTCTGCAGAATGGTGACAATTCGGCTGTCACTACGAAAGCAAGTGAGCACGCATCTGACCATTTGCGCAAGTGACTCAGAGGGACTCCCTGCCTCCATCTCCACTGTATACTGCCACGGTGTGTCTGGGTCCTCTGCCTAGTCTTCCTCATTGCCCTGTTGCTTGATTTCTTGTTGAAGGACAAGGAGCAGTTCCTCCACTGTGTGACTCCGTTCGCCAAGGCAAGCGAGGTGCAGAACAGGAACACACGCCATGCCCTGCACATGTGGTGTGCTGGAGAGGCACTGTGAATTGTCCCTGCAGTGGAGGCAGAGGACACGGTGGAGGATGAGGAGGCAGAGGCGGACACAACGCCGAGTAGGTGATTTTAACCCCAACACTCCACACTGACTGACTGCTACCGCCACTGCTTCCGTGAACCCCTGCACCAGTACTTTCCGGGCAGGTAGGCTCCTGCGAAGCAGGTGGTCTAACCCGGGCACATTTGGCTACTGACCTCCCACTGCTGCCACCCTGATGACTACAGGCCATGCTAGGAACTTGCTGGCTCCGCCGCTGCCTCACGGGCAAGCTGCCACACGGGCAAGCTGCCACCCTCTTCTCCTGATGATGAAGAAGCCCCTAATTCACCCGTCTCCCATGTGCGATCAGCTACATCATCATCATCGAGTACTGTCTGCACGTCACTGGTGTCCTCCTCAACGATCTATGGGTCAGCTCGCAACACCAGCTCCCACGCCACTCTTCTCATCACTACTTGCCCGCCTACCGGAGGAAGCGGCGGATGTCTCCACATCTTGGCTGGCCAGTAGCTGCTGACTGTCTTCTAGTAGCTCGTCCTCGCTGTATAGTGGAGCTGAGCCCACAGCATATAATACTTGTCTGGCTGAGGGAACAGAAAAGGACAGAGGCAGCTTGAGGACAGGTGAGGGCACAGGGCCTGATCCCAGGCCATGCCAACTAAGGGCTGTGTCTGACGAACCCACCGACTCTTGGCTGGGGGTGTCTGATGTTATTTGGGACGAAGTGTATGACCGAGTCAACCATTCAAGAATCGCTGGGTTGCTGGTCAAGACACGACCGCTAGATGACACCGGGAGCTCAGGCCTCTCGCTGCGACTCCAGCTGCAACGACTCCTTACTCTGCTGCGACCTATGCTAGCACCAGAAACATTTAGACCTCTGCCACTCCCCTGTGCACGGCCTGGCACTTTTCTGTCTGACATACTGTTAGATCAAATAAATAAATAAATAGTAAATTAAAACACCCCAAAAAAGTCAGTAATTTTCTCACTTCATAATAAGCCCTTTTTGTTCCACTAATACACGCCACAAAAGGCTTTAGAACATATAACTGCACCGCTGAACGGCAAATAATATATATTTTTTTGCCACTATTACACACCAAAAAGGGGTTTAGAACATATAATTGCACCGCTGATCGGCAAATAATATATATATATATTTTCCCACTAATACACGCCAAAAAGGGCTTTAGAACATATAACTGCACCGCTGAACCGCAAATATATATTTTTTGCCTCTAATACACGCCAAAAATTGCAGAAATGTTCTCACTTCACCATAAAAAAAGGCAAATACTTTCTTTGTGCCACTAATGCACTCCAAAAAGGGCTCTAGAACATATAACTGCACTGCTGAACGGCAAATATATATTTTTTTGCCACTAATACACGCCAAAAAGGGCTGTAATTTTCTCACTTCACCACACAACGGCAAATACTTTTTTTTTGTGCCACGAATACACGCCAAAAAGTGCTTTAGAGCATATAACTGCACCGCTGAAAGGCAAATAATATATATTTTTTGCCATTAACACACGCTAAAAAGGGCTTTAGAACGTATAACAGCACCACTGAACACAAATAATATATAATTTTTTGCCACCAATACACGCCAAAAATGGCTATAATTTTCTCACTTCACCACACAACGGCTAATAAGCCCTTCTTTCCCACTAATTCAAGCCAAAAAATGCTTTACAACATATAACTACACCGCACAAGGACAAATAAGACGTAGAAATATTTCCTTGTAATAAACCCTGTTAATGGCTTTATCAAACAGCACTTGCACCCCAATAATAAGAACGGTTTGCTGGAATTACAGAGCTGTATAATGGCAATTTGGATCCGCAGTCAGTGCAGCAAGGTGTAATAGGATTGCTCCTATTACCCACGCTGTAAACTAACCTACTGAACCCTCTTCTGCTTCAATACTGTGAAATGATTTCTCCCTATTCTTTCCCTGAACTTCTATACAGCAAAATAAAAGTTTTAAAGTTTTTCTTAGCACTGTCCCTAGCGCCTGCTGATGTCTCTCTCTGCACTAAGTACACTGGAAAATGGCTGAATCCAAGATGGCTGAGGCTATTTATAGGGTTGTGACATCACAGGGCTGGCTGGATGCTGATTGGCTGCATGCATGGTATTGTGGGTGATTTCTCGTTCCCAGAGTTCCTTGCTCCATGCCCTAACACGTGCAGCAGCCATTTTAGGAAAAAATGCGATTCGTTAATGCGCTTCATGTGAGGAAATTCTGATTCGATGCGAATCAAATTTTTCCTGAAATATGGATCGAATTCCACTTCGTCAACTTTGATTCGCTCATCTCTAGCTGTGTATATACAGTCCTCCTTATACAAACAGCACATTTGCAGAAATTAGTTTCGTGTCAGTCTTTGTCCTAGGGCAGCAGATTTTCATCTCTTTAATGCCATATTTAAAGTTCATAAAAATCACTCATAAGAAATTATCACTGTACTAAGTATTTACTGGTGTGTCAGTGTAAATGTGAGATTGCTAAATGCTAATGAATGTTGATGAGTTAAAAGAGGGCATAAGATCTCATTTCATCAGCTGATAATATGCAGAGGTGATTTAGAGTTTGATTTACAAGCAGTTTTTAATTAAGAAAGTGAGTGCAAAAGATGGCGGAAGAGCCCACTGTGCCAGAAGAGCCCATTTGGATTTTTAAATTTAGATTTAACTGTTAATGTGTCATGTCGTGTCTGAGAAAAGACAGAGAGGATGTGTGGTAAACATAGAGACTTCTCAGCTTTGGGCATAAGTTGCGGCTTTGTCATTGCTTATACAGCATCATGAAAGATTTTGCTATCTATTTTTGTCCCTATTAAAAAGTTCACCAGAGCCAAGGCGCTTCATCATATTAATAATGTTTGTAATTTTACATACACAAGATTAAAGAATGTGAAAGTTGTGTTGAATGTGATTTAGATGGTTGCATGGAAATATATTTAATTTATTATTAGAATTTTAAATAAAAATCATAAATTCGTATAATCATAAATTGCTCAAAATTCTATTCGGGTCTGATTCAGCCAAATCGGTCAATCTATTCAACTCAGATCCGAATCTATTCTACCCGAATCGAAAATGCTTCAAATGGCTAGAAAATTTACTAAATTCTAGTCGAACCCAATTACTTTAGGAATCGATTCTCTCATCTCTAATTTTAAAAAGTGTTTGCTGTATAAAAAATTAAATCCTGACTCATAAAAAAAATGGTCGTCTCTCCTGATATACAAATGATTTTAATCCCCATGTACAATATTTTTCGGACTATAAGACACACCTAGGACTTAGAGGTGGAAAATAAGAAAAAAATATTTTTCATCAGACCTCAGATCAGACCCAAATCCTCATCAGACCCCCCAAATCAGACCCCAATTCTTCATCAGACCTCAGATTAGACCCCAAAATCAGAGTCCCAAGTTCCATCAAACCTCAGATCAAATCCTCAAACTCCATCAGCCTCAGATCAGACACCCAAAGCTACATCAGCCTTAAGATAAGACCCCCAACCTCCATCAGCCTCAGACCAGCCCCCATCAGATTCCCCCCTCTGATCAGACCTCCATCAGCCTCAACTCAGACTCCCCACTAGCGTCAGATTAGACCCCCACCAACGTCAGATTAGACCCCTATCAGCCTCAGATCGGACCCTCATCAGACCTCAGATTAGACCCCCATCAGACTTCAAATCAGACGTTACATTTTTTTTATAAACTTACCTCGCTTGCTCCAGATGGCACCACGACTCACTTCCTCCCTGGTCTTCTTCCAGCCCACGCTGCACTGTGACCTGATGTTACACAGTGCCATGTCATAATGCGTGCCTACGTGCACTACGTTGTGATGCTGTACGCAGCCAGAACACAACCCAGAGCAGCGCCCAGAAGAAGAGCAGGGAGGGTAAGTACAGCTGCGCAGTGCTTCTCTGACCGCTCCCAGCGCCTCCTGCATGGTAATGACAGCTTCCATAATGAAAGCACTCATCATTAGCATTCATATTATAAGACACACTGCCACTTTTCCATCACTTTTGGGTTTAAAAAGTGCAAAAAATACACTACCATTTGGAAATTCTGAATTTTGCCGTTTCTCTTTTCCGCCTCCAAGAAATGTATGAATAAATTGACAACTGATCTTTACTACTTCTTTTGTTAAAAGGCTTTTTTCCATATGCAGTTTGGTAGCACTGATTTATCAGTTGAAGCTGTTTGAGTTTACCTATTTCTACTTTAAAAGCCCCTTAAACGCAGATTTGTACCTATGAAACCGGCTGACCGGCGCTTGGTGGCGGAAGGCATCTGTGTTGGTGCCATGTTCATATGTGCCTGTATTGCTGAGAAAAAGGATGTTTTCATATATGCAAATGAGCCTCTAAGTGCAACAAGGGCATTGCCATTACTCCTAGAACCTCAGCGCTCTCTCTCTCTCTGCAATCGACGCGCCCACTTTGAATGACACGGTCAGGCAGTGAAAAGGTGATAATGCCTGGCCCTGACTTCTCCTAAAGTCAAAGTGCAGAGGGTGCAGCAGTTAGAGACAGCTGAACCTCTAGGTGTAACAGCAACAGTTTTGTTACTATTACATTCAAAGTATATCATTATGCAGTACGCTCCCTTGCTCCCTCTAGTGATAGCTGCATGTAGCTTAATGTGTATTCTGGGATTTATATGATAAAAACTCCACTCTAACCCCTATAATGAAAGGAAATATCAAAGCATTAGATTAAAAAAGTTTTATAGTCCTTTAAGGTTAGGTATTTCTGAGACCTCATGTACTCTTTAATAATACTTTTTACTGAGTTGTTTGTGGTTGTGTCTATACAATTTATTTGCACTTTTTTCTTTATGAGCACTGAATAATTGCTTTTCCTTAGTATCGTTATATTGAGTTTCCTCAGCCATCAGGTGAGAGGATCCAAAGATTTGTAAGGTTCAATGGGTACCATGGTAACAAGAAGTTATTCCCCAGACACTGGAGAGTAGATAACTGTTAGATCCATATAAGTCAAAGTTTATGGGACTGCTAGATAGCCAAGTATAGTAATATCAGATATCTTCAGTAGTCTTCTAGCGTTTTATTGGAATCGAGGTGCACATGCTTGGCTATCACTCCATTAAAACGGGTATTCTTATGACCAGTGGAGGATCTAGTAGTTTGACCCCTACTGATCTAACAGGTATCTACAATTTAGTGGATAGGATATAGCATTTAGTTACCAAGATACCCCTTCAGATAAGCACTGCCAATTCATTAATCCTTGCATAAATAAATAGTACAAGCAAAGTTTGTAAAGCATTTCATTAGAGAAAAATACCTTTTTTTATCACTTATGAGCCACTTCTTCTGCTCCACCCTGAAGTGATCATTCACTCTCAATTCACTGCTAAAAAATCTTTAGAAATGAGACAGACTACCACCTCACTGAGGGATCATATTACATGCTGCTCATAATAGTATTTTGAGGGAAAAGGGGCAAAGGAGTGAGCTGCTGGAGAGAGACAGAGGCACAGACATAATGAGATACAGCTAGTAACTACACTACGATTACCCCTCCCCTTTGCTGGGTTCACACAATTTTTGATATTTTTACTTGATTTGTATAATGTGATTTTAAATAAAGAGAACGCATTTCTTAAAAAAAGAAAGTTATCTAAATATTTTGAAACTGGAGTTTAAGATAAAAATAAAAAAAAAGAAAGAAGCTGTTGCTGAATTTAGAAGTTTTTTTTTCTCATCCCAGTGATGGATTCACAGCTACGCTGCTCAGTATTTCTCTGTAATGTCTTCCATGGAGCTGCTGATTAGGATGTGCTGAAGAGAAACATCATAGCAGGATCTTTCCTCCCTTGTGTTTGCTATGTATGGGAGACAGCATAGCAGCTAATCTCAATCTACTATCTTGGAGGAATCTGACAATTAGAGATAGAGCTTACAGAAAAAACTGGTAATGGACAAATGCAGAATATGTCATAAACTGGCGAGATATAACAGCAATTTTCATGTACACACAGAATAGCTTATTCTGAAAATATAAAATGTCCTTTATAGTGACAGTAATACAAGCATAAGGATTCATTAACTTTACATTAAATGATGAACTATGGACTCTCAGCCCACTATATCTTTTTGATGAGAGCCAGCTTTTGACTTTTATTAGCAAATTTTCCAAAATGCTGCTGCCAGAGTCTGAAAGTGGCGTTTTCCTCTCAGCTAGGATAGAGCTTGTTAAATACTCTTTTATCACTCTCATTAAATAGGAAAGGCAGCACTGATTAGGCAAACATAACATCAAAGAGAAGGGGATATTCATTTTTACTGATTGTACAGCTGTTTGCTGGGAAAAAAAAAGCTTCCCGTACATGCTAGAACTGAGGTGATCCTCCAGATCATGTTACAAAATGTAACAGCTGCTGAGACCAGGGTCATTTTAACCACAAGGTACCATATGTGCTCAAGGTCTTTTCGAGCAAGGACTATCATTGGACATCAGTACCGAAGCCTGGAGGGAAGATGCCTTATGCTACTTCCGTATACTGTATACTACTTCAGCATGCATTTTCAAGCCAGCGAACATGGCCTAAACTGCTTGATATTTCCAAAAATTATGCCTATGAAATTATACATTTTGCACAAACACCGTTAGACATTTTTTTCCCTTTATAATGCAATGTAACAAAAAATAATAGTGAACACTTACCAACTCACTTATCAATTCCCCATTTCCTAGACACTTTTCAAACCTGCTGCATTAAGAGTCTAGGGTTAGGGTTTCCCGGTGTGACCTACGTGTCGCTATAAAATCACAGCAGTGCAATAACAAAATTATTACGGCGTTCCACTAAGGGAAATAAGTTGCTGGAGATCTGGGAATCATTGCAAAAATCCAATATGGACAGATTATTTGTGATAGTCCATAGGAAAATATTTTGGAAATGCTATTTACTACATTTTTGAGTACTTTTTGTGGCAATATCTTGGAGATCTTGCTTTGTAAATCTCCCTCATGCTCGAGAGATGTTAGTCTTGTAAAGTAAACTCGAATTCTAATTACATACTTTAGATGTACTGTATGGTACGATTATTAATCAGGTTTACACTATTGACCATCAATATTACATTCTTGGAAAAGCCCTTTCACAAGAATCTGTCACTGGTTCTATGCTGCCTAAAAATTTGTAAGAGACACCGGGCTCCAACTGTATAAACTGTATGTCTTGTTAACGTTTTCATAAAATCAAACTGTATATGAGTGCCCCGAGAGAAGAAAGTGCACCTTCCTTTTTAACTGACCCAGATCTAGGGAGCAACGGCCTGGGGGAGACCATCGTCACACACCTTCTATTTGGGGCTACTACCACTTCCATCCTCTGCTCTGGCCCCTAGACATTGACAGTCCCCGTACACATTAAACAAATGGTGCTCACTTGGTCAGCTCTTGAGACTCATGCCACATGTATCTAATGGACAGGCTTGAGAGAACCTTAAGCTGAGAGCACTGCCCAACCAACATAAGAGTTGTGATCTGTTTTATCATCTGTATGTAGGTTTGGATTTTTGATGGAATCAAGGGCTACATTTGAGGCCCCTACAATCTTTTGATTGACCACCACTACATTAGACTATTGTTAAATCCAGCTGAATGTGGTGGGAACTGCTGATGAATATCTAAAGTCTAGACCAGCTTGACTATACCGTTTGCCATGTTATATAAGTTATGTGATTGTCACCAGGTTACTTGGAACCTCATGTTTTCTTTAGAGTCACCCAAGCATAAAGTTAATACCACATAATGACTAACAAATCAAAAATGCTAGAGAAAAATTAATATTTTAGAAGTGATGTGGAAACTCCAATATGCTCTGAACCGGCTTTTTTCTGTATTGACTGGAGTAAACATTTTCCCTTGTTTTCCCCATAAGAAAGTCAGTACATCACAATGGGACAAAACAATGAAAATGTCATGAGACCGTGATGTCTGGATGCATTAATTTTAAAGCTGGTAAGCACTGGCTTCCATTAATTTATTCCCTCCTTAGGTTGTATTCTGAATATTTAGAAGTTCAGCTAATCCCTTGAAATTCCTATAATCTTGTTTTCCAATATTAAAAACTGTAGGCGATTAATACTATTACTGAGGTTTTGAGGTAGGAGAATAAAATAAAATGTGTCTGGCTCTTTACTTTGTCACTTTCACCAGCAATATTTACAAAATGTATTTAGTACTTAACACTCTGGAATGTCGTTTTTTTCTATAGGGGATCATGCACACAGTCACGTCAAGATTCTGTTCAAGCTCTCAAATGAACAGATCTGTAAGACTGAACTCATAGCACTCTCCTGGGTCATATTCTACCTCCATATGCCCTGCATTAGTGTCATGTTCCTAGCCTAGCAGGCATGCATCCCTGCAGCGCCTCCAGCATCTGGTTGCTAGAAAGGCAGGCCGGTTTAGGGCCAACAAGAGTCGGCGCTCGCACGTTAGGCTCGCTGACGTATCAGGTTGCATGATGTGACATCATGTGATCGCGAAGTGTAGCATATTTAAACAGGCAACCTGCTGGCCACAGGTTGCCTGTAATTGGTTTTATTTTGTTAGTTTGCCTCCCTAGCCTTGTATTGTCTTACTTATTTCTGTAATTTTGACCTGGCTTATACTCCTGACTGATCTTTTGGATGTGATGAGAATTCCTGGGTTTGACCCCTGGTTTCCCCTCTCTGGTTTGGACTCTCCTGGTATTGACCCCTGGTATTTGTTTCCCTGCTTTCCTGTTCCTGATTTGGACCCTGCACTTATTTAGGAAGGGACAGCCATCCAGTTGTGGGCTGCTGTTTAGGGTGGATAGTGCAAGTACTGTAGATGGGAACAGTGCAAGGCAGGGGTTCAGGGGTCACTGTTCCCTACCATGACACTTAGGTCATTAGAACACAGGTTCATTTTCTTACTTTTTTGTAAATCGCTATCCACTTGCAAAAGGTAAAAAAAAAAAGTACCACCATTTACTATGAATGAGGCATGAAGTGGTTTTAGAGATCCTAAAAAATTTAGCACTACCACTAAATGGGGAAATGTTATCATATTCTATTGACACACATGAATATCTAGCCTTCATGGAACAAATTTTCAATGGTTTTAGAATGCATTTCACCAAAAATTGTTAAAGGAACCCTCCAGTTCAAGAAAAAAAAAAAAATCACATTAACTAGGGAACGACCAGACCAGGAGGTGCCCTCCTTTTTACCCTTTTTAGCTGCAGATCTGTCAGTTCTTAGGTTCCTCTTCTGTCATCCAAGATAGTCATACCACCCAAGACGCTTCCTGCTTCGATTGGATAGGCCAGCACTGCTCACGTGAACAGGGCTGACCAACCCAAGAGCAGAACTTTACAAGAAGGAAGCATCTTGAGCTACTGATGCTCAGAGTGCACAACATAGTCTGAGAAGCAGACTATCTTCCATCTTGGATGAAAGAAAAGAAGCCCAGGATTTAGCGAATCTGCAACTAAAAAGATGAAAATAAAGACACGTTTGTCGATGTGAATTTTTTTTCTTGAACCGTATTGTTCCTTTAAACACTATGGGCCAGATTTATCATGACTCTGACAGCTCACTCCACTTTCACATATGGCTAAAGTCAGATTTATGATCGGCCCTTTAAGACTGTAATAAATGTGGTTTGATGGTAGCAGTTTATCCGTCAGTAAGCAGCTTTACAAAAGTCGCACATCTTTACAAAAAAGTCGCACGTTTTTATGAAAAAGTCGCATGTTCTATTAAAAAGTCTCATAAGATAAGCATAGTCCTCACTGGAGTGAAATTGCGACTTTTTAGCGAATTTTTAAATAGTCCCAATAGTAAATCTGTCTAGAGGTTAATTTACATAAGAAAACACACCCACTTTCAGAAAACTGGCGAGGATAGTGCAGAGCAGAAAAAAGTCGCAAATTTGTGCGCAGTTTTAGCGTTTGCGCATTTTTTGGGGACTTTTTCACTCCATTATTCTGACCTGAGCTAATGATAAATCTGGCCCTATAGATATACAGTAAGATGTAAGTAAGATGAACCTGCAAACAGCACCACAGATCTCAACTTCCCGAATCTTTATGATTTTGGGAGCAATAGGAGAGTTAAAGGGGTTTTCCAGAATTTTAAGATTGATCAATAGCCATCAATATCAGATTGGTGGAGGTCTAACACCCAGCACCGCCGCCAATCAGCTGGTTGAAGTGTATAGGAATGAGCCATCCCATGGAAGTAAATGGGACAGCTTGTAATTACACCTGCTCACTGTTGTGATGGTTAATTAAGGGAAGGCTGTGCTCGCATGAAGTGCGGCCTTCTCTCGAAACAGCTGACCGGCAGGGGAGCTGGGTGTCAGTCCCACGCCAATCCGATATTGATGACCTATGCTGAGGATTAAAATCCCAGAAAACTCCTTTAAAGACTGCATGTAAAACACATGACACAGTATTAACAGTAACATGTGTAAAATATTCTTAAAGTTAGTAACCTTCACAGAACCAGAGTTTGGGAGCGGGAAAATATTGTTGCTGTGCAGTACCCCAATATAAAGGGTACCTGCAATTGATTTGTACTGATGTTATGCAATGTATTGTTAATGCACTGTACACCTAGTATTTTAAAATGACACCAGCATGGCCAGAGGTAACCATCCTGGTTCAGCCCTCTTAGGAGGGAGCTTAGGGCATGGCCAGGCCCCATCCCTAGTTCTAGAGAGTTCTCGGGAGTCTGAGGTAGAGCCTGTAGGGGGTAGGGAGCAGACATGATGTGCTCCTCTCCTCAGGCCTTCAGCTTCAAGCTTTCGGAGACTAACAGATCTCCATAGGAACTATTTTTCTGCTACAGAGAATAAAAAGAAGTTGGGAATCTGAAAGATTTTTGGACCCTGTTGCTGTGGATAGGTAACAAGTTAAGACACCCTACACACCTCAGGAACAACTTAGCCGCTCGTATCATTGAACTGGCATGCCACCATGCTAATTACAGGTGTAATTGATAGAACACAGTCATCAGTCAGAGTTTAGTGTAACCAGAGTGCCATCACTTTCAACATTGCTCATGCATCTTTCAACTCATGCATCTGGGGAAAGGATTTACTGGTTACTGACTCCTACCACACCATAAGCTAGCTATTGTGTTGAATTGCACTACTATACCTCTTGCCAGGCACTCATACAACCATCAACATCGAGGGCCCCCCACACTACCATTAGGCAGGTACTCCAACTACAGGGAGTGTCCTGAGGGAAGAAAGGGAGTGCCCTCCTTTTTCACTGCACCAGCCCTAGGGAGCAACAGCCTGGGGGAGACCACTGTGTCGGGGCCACTACTACTCCTATCCTCTCCTCTGGCTCTCCATGTGTTTCACTGCACCTGCATCGGGCATTCAGCTGCAAAGGTTACCTACAATTGATATCTGTAAGATGTCAAATTAATAAAGCAGTGCACACCTGTTTATAATTTTGGGGTCTCTAGGGAGATCCATGCACCAGAAACTGAAATTTTTCCCAGTATAAGTAATCTTTAGTATGTTGAGCCACATAGCCACATCCCCTCAAACCCACACCCCATCTATTTTTAGACAAGTGGTAACCACAGCATATATTTGTTCAAAGAGGGCTTGAGCAAAAGTTTCAAAGTGGAATTCGATCCGAATTTCTGGATAAATTCAATTCGCCTAGAAGCCAAATTTACTCATACTTCGTGTCAGCCTTAAATAGTATAAAAAACAAAAAAATTCTAACTTACCTCCTCCATTTGCTCGCAACGGGCCGCCAGCCTCACTCTTGCTTGAAGATCTTGGTCGAAATTCCGTGCGACGCAAGATTACATGCATGATGAAATAATCTTGCGAAGCACAGGATTTCGGACGAGATCTTCAAGCAAGATGGCGGCGGCCAGCACGTCACGAGCAAATGGAGACTGTAAGTTTAATTTAAAAAAATGTATTGTTAATTTTACACTCAGATGCCGCAATCATGTATGAACGCGGCATCTGAGGGGTACAATGATTGGGGCGGAGCTATCGCGGGTCTCCGTCTTTGCACCCGCTACTTACCAAAAAAGCGCTTCGTGATTAAAGTAATTAGTCACAAAGCTAATTTTTTTTAAGAAATTCGCTCATCTCTAGCATACACCAATATGCTGATAAAGAGGTCTCCACAAATTCTTCCTATCTGTGCTTCTTATAGATGGTCTTGTTTAAAGTTCCTCGCTTATGACAATGGCACTTTAAGCCTAAGCAAACCGGAATGAATCGTTTTTGGTGGCGTTGTGCTTCAGCTTGATCTTGTCCTGACTGTCATATAATAGGTTGATAAATGGGCATAAAATAGCATTTGGGAAGGAAAGGTGTTTCTGATGTGTAAAGTAGGTCATTGGTATCTTTACATTTTACCATATTTCAATTAGAAAGTGATCGCATCTAATTAAGATGAATGGGATAAATGATTTACTTTGTAAAGGAAGTTACAGAAACACTCACATGTTCTTCTTTCTTTCATGTAAATTCTGCTTGCATTATAATTATAATTTCCCTTTCAGCCTCCATGGAAGTCACATTGAATACCCTCTATCAATCGTGTCCCTGATACAGGGGATTACGGCCTTCTGGATCCTGATTTTGGACTTCTAGTTCCCAATTGTTTTATTAAGAAGCGGAATCAATGAAATATCATTCTTCCCTGCACAATCTCAGGTGGCCAGTGCCAAACAGGAGTGTGCCGCTAGCCAGCGTCAGTCGCCGCACTTGATAAATAAGACCCAAGGCTCGTTATTATCCCTCAATGAAGAATATTGATATCATTCTGACGGGCAGTTTTTCATTTTGGAAACATGAAGGTGACCTTTGCTGGCTTTGACCAGCTTACAGATTGTTTCTCTAATCTCCTTCTAATATTAATCCATCTCACTCAACACAAACAGCATTTCAATGGCTGCAGAAAAAAAAAAAACATTAATTAATACTCCTGGGCAAAATGGACATGTTTAGAGAGTCCAGAATTAAAATGGACAAAAATGATGGCTGAGCTAACTAGATAGACACCAACTTTCTAACATATAAAGTGACTGCTCTAATTATTCTATCGAGGCTATAGGCCAGTGGTGGCGAACCTATGGCACGGGTGACAGAGGTGGCACTCAGGGCCCTCTCTGTGGGCACCTGCACCCTGGAAAAAGTCTATGGTGAACCAATATGCCTTAGATTTTTCCTGCCATTCATCAGCGCAGGGCGCTCTATGAACGGCACAGGCAGCATACTAAATGATGAAGTACATGGAAGATACACTGTATTGGACTGTAGTATTCAAGTTAAATTGCCGTGTTGGCACTTTGCAATAAATATGTGAGCTTTTGGTTACAGTTTTGGCACTCAGTCTGTAAAAGATTTGCCATCATTGCTATAGACAGAGCCTAGAATGAAGTTCCTGCGTCCAGGGGCGGATTGGGAATTAAAAGTGGCCCTGGAAAAGGTGGTCCAATGTTGAAGTGGGTCTAAATTGACATGAGGCAAGGCAACATAATTAGGCAGGGCCAACATATGTAGGCAGGGAAAGCAATACCATAGGGCAGAGCAATATACCGCAACAGCTGAACCAAATACCACATTGCAGCACAAAATACTGCCACCTGCACCACAGTATTGAACTGCATCGCTACAATTGAAGCAGGAGAACACCTGCAGCTGCTGGACAGGTGCATAGGAGAGAATCATTAAGTACCCAGCTGGCGGCCATGAGGAGGGTTTGAGTGGCCCTCCTAGGGATCAGCCCATCGGTAAATTTCTAAGGTCTAAGGTCTATGGCCAATACGCCCCTGCCTGAGTCCCAGTGCGAAAAACATTAACAAAGGGCTTCCTCACTGTCTAGAGAAAAGGTCACCAACCTCAGAGATGGGGAGGGAACTGTCAGCAATATCGTGATGGTCAATTGATTGAACAAATTTAAGAGGGGTCTAGGTGCCTTACTTCAAAGTTAAAATATTCCAAATTATATGTACTATATATCTGGAAATGGGTCACTGATCCAAGGGTTTATTCTGATTGCTTTATTTGGAGTTGGGAAGGAATTGCTGCCTTCTTCTGGATCAACACAGTAGACCTAAATGTTGGACTTTTTGGTATTTTTTCAACCTGATCAACTATATAACGTAATAGTTATGGTGTCCTCATATGGGAAAGAGGGAACTCTTGAGCCTCCTTAAGTTCCAATTGCCTTGATACAACCGCAACCTTTGCATCCCCTATAGTTACATTTCTGACTGCAGACAATCTTCTATTTGCCGATGTGAAGCCCATCAACATGTCTTCCAACCATTCCCGATCCATGGAATTAATGGTGCTTAAAAATGAATAATAATAATAATAATTATTATTATTATAAGCAACAATAATTTCAGCCTCTGTACTGCTGCATGTCCCAACTTTCTCTATCTTCAAGAAGCCTATCATAGAGTTTGTTTTGGATCTCTGGCTGACAGGATATCATACTTTCAGTGACATGATGCCCCAGATCCCTCAGATACAGTTGAACACAATGGTAAAGAAGGGAGCCATGGCCTCCCTGCTTCTCCATTCCCTATACACCAGTGGTTCAGTACACACAGGAGAGATACAGTGACATCATCGCACCTTCTGCCACCAGGGCCACTGACGGCACAGACCAGATCAGGCCTGCTCTGCTCCATTCATGACATCACACTGTGCAGAGGGCTGTGTACATTGCATTCAATGAGGCATCGTACTGTGTGGGGGGCACCATGGGATCATTCTGCTGTATGGGGGACATGTCACTGACATTGTGTACGACATGTGATCACTACTGAAAATCACTGTTCTCAGCATTAGACTGCTGAGGACTGTGATTGGCTACAACGATTGTGTGCCGTATTCCAGTATATCACCACTGCAAACAGGCAGGAGAGCCCGACCAGCACCGCAGAGAAAGGGATGAGAAAACCATTAGAGGACTTGTCTGATTATCTCTGACAACACTATTAAAGGGGTTGTCCGGGTTCAGAGCTGACCCCGGACATCCCCTTATTTTCACCCAGGCAGCCCCACTGAGGTTAGCATCGGAGCATCTCATGCTAGATCGCGCAGGGCACAGCATCTTTTGTTTATCATGACACACTGCCGGGCGGAAACTTCCACCCGGCAGTGTGTTTGGTGACGTCACCAGCTCTGATGGGCGGGCTTTAGCGTTTTACTGGCTAGGGCAGCGCTAAATCCTGCCCATCAGTGCTGGTGGTGTCACCGGGCTTCCTGGCAGCCCCATTGAGAGCCCGGTACGTCACCGGATCTCCAAAAAATGCCTTTGCCCTGCGCAATTTAGCGCAGGGCAAAGTAGAACATCGGAGCATGAACTGCTCCGATGCTCAAGTCAGGGAGGCTGCCGGGGGGGAAAATGGAGGACAGTCTGTAGATTGCTTTGTGTGTGTATATATATATATATACACACATTACATAATATTCCCATATAAATTTGGGTTTTGCCAATTTAAATATTTTATTTGTAATACAAAAATACATATCCATATAACATTTATGCTATTATAAGATCCTGAGGTCCGTAAGTTTCTGATTTATAAACATAGTTAATAATAATTTCTTCAATTACCCATACTTATGGGGATAATACAGGTCAAATGGAGATCTCACTTGCTAAGAGGAGAGCGGGGCTCCCCCGACATCGGCAGCCCAATCGGGCAAACACATACAACATCTAACTTAGGATGTTAGTGTCTATAAAGGGCAGAGATCGGGGGCCCGCGGCCCGGGCGGCCACCAGGGAACGAGCGCACACCCCACGCGTCCTCTCCCAAATATGGGTGAAGAAGGACAGGATTAACAATCTTAGATCCATTCACCTGGTACTCACATTAACCATGCATAGCGGGCTTACAACGATCTTTGATCGAAAACATTTCTTGAGGCAACCTAGGGGGTCCAGCAGTCTTCTACCGCAGTGGAGAAAGAAAAAAAACCCACATGCATATTTTGGTGCCTCATCCCCAGATAGTTAAGATTGAAAGTTAATGCCCAGCTTAACCATACCTCGCATACAATCACACCAGTATCTCAGGTGCAAGGGGACTCAGGTCAAACCGCATATCAACAGAGAGAACCGCATTTCGGGTCGCACCCCGCCCCCGGGCCACCCAGCTTCCCAAGCCCCGGGTCCCCGCCCACAGAGCGCACAGTGCCCTGATTTAGCAAAAAAAAACTTTGGCCATTGTTCAGTGCCGGCGAGTCCCGCTATCCTCCAGCGTTCCTGGAGTAACTTCACATCCTTCGCCAATTACAATGCATACAGAAATACTGGACTACCAAGATCATGCCCAACCCACCCCCCCCCCCACCTTGCAGGGAAAAAAAAAAAATTAATAAAAAATAAAAAAAATATATATAAAAATAAATAAATAAAAATAAATAAAAAAAAGGGGAAAAAATATATAAAAATAAAATAAATGAATAAATAAAAAAAATATATATATATGATAAAAAAGGGCATTTCCAGATTGATTAATTAACCATGTCCCAGTCTTCCCAGAGTTTACCCCACTTTGAATAAGATCCTCTTTGTTTATACAAAATCCTCTCGTAACTTTTCACTTTCTCGACCAGGGTCAACCAGTTACTACAATCTGGAGCGGAAGAGCAAAACCATAGCCTAGAGACCAGAAGCCTGGCCAAGAACATAACCTTAATCAATAGTTGGCGTTTTATGGGCTGGTAGTTAACCTCCGATAGGTCTCCCAGAACCCATATCCTGGGAGACAGAGGAACGACAATATAAAGTTTACGAGCCAGGGTAATTTGGACCGATCTCCAATAGCTGCCCACCATTGGGCAGTCCCAAAACAGATGTAAATGATCTGCCTCGGAGTCGCCACAGCGTGGGCAGTCAGAGGAGGCTCTAAGTCCTCTCCTATATAACCACATAGGTGTCACATATATTTTGTGCAGAATATTGAATTGTACAACAGTGTGAGGAGGACCCACCTCTGGGAGTATCGAGGACCAAGATTTCTGTCCTGGAGAAAGAAGACCCATAAAAAATGTTTTCATTAAGTGTCTATAACAATGTGATATTTTAATTTTCGTGACAGCTTTCTTAGTAATTAAATCACGTAAGAATTCAGGAGTATCTATAAGAAGAAGGTGACTATTCAAAGTGCTAGAGAGTGCTGACCTCAATTGAAAATATGCATACCAAGCCACCTCGCCCAAATCTGCCCTCTGCCCTAGCTCCATCGGGGGCAAAATTTGTCCACCGCTAACCACCTGATGTAGGTACTGAACATTCTTAGTCCTCCAGTACTGGCAACAGTTCAGATCCCTTAAATTCAAAAGCTTTGGATTATGCCACAATGGGGTGCAGATAAGTGATGCCTTAACTCCACACCAACTCCTAATAACCAGCCAGGACTTTATAGCCATTCTGCAAAAAAGTGTATACCCAGTCTGTATGTTCAATAAGTAATCGGACTCCAATACAGTAAAAAAGTCCGTAAAACCTGAGTCTTTCACCACCCTGTTGCAGAAGTGGCTATTTTCCCAGTCATTAAAAAAGCAGAGTTGAGAGGCCATAAAGTATCCCTTAAAATAGGGGAGATTAAGACCTCCCTGGTTGTAGGGCATGGAGAAATACAGCGCCTTCAATCTCACACGCTTCCTCCCCCATAGTAGGTCGTTAAGGATCCGCTCTATCAATCTAAAATACTTGTCTGCGATCCATACAGGCGAGTTACGCAGGACTTAAAGGACCTGGGGCAGCACTACCATTTTTATTAAAGAGATTCTGTCCGCTCTTGCATATACAATTTGGGTTTTAATAGTAGCAGTATAATGCTTTATTCACCTGTGGGGGATCTGCAGGGGAATTAAAAACTATCTAAACTATCAACTAGCTTCCAAACAGATTACAGCTGATCACTGGGGTTCTCAGCAGTAGAATAGCCTGTGAAGTGTGGACTCTTTGGACTCATCTGTGGACTCTTTACTTGTTTCCATCTATGAGGAAATGATATGTAACTACATACATAAGTATGAAAATATCTAAATATTTTCATCTACAATAAATTGTGGCTATTCATAGACTCTTATGGTCCACAAGAGGCTAGGCTCAATATAACTAGGGTCTACATCCTCAGGATTTGTGCCTGGCCTTTGTCTATTATGATTAGGCTATATATATAGCTTTTCTATGGCTTCAGTGAAAACATAAAGGCATGAGCATCTGCTTAAGTAACTTTATATAGTCACACTCTCCATTATAGGTGTGGTGTTGGTTGGTGGCCACCATAAATCTTGACCGATGTATTGTATAAGGCAATGAAGCATTCTGTAGCTGAGGTTTTGTCACACTGACACCGATCCCACTTGAATTACATTGTAACCACACATAATGGTGCCATTAATTATTCTGTACAATTGTATGGCTGTAACAGATGCATATACAACACATGGCCAATGAAGCACGCAAGATCTGATTATTCCTTTCTAAAAATGGGCTTCTGGTGGCCTGATTGTTAAGGACATGGAATCCCCTCATTTCTGCAGGATGAACTATTTGGGACATGTAGAAAATTAACTAAAATCATAGAAATCTAGCTAAGAGGAAAATTTGTCTTCCCAATGCATGAGTTACCCACCAGAATAATCATTGGCCTAAGTGAAGCACCAGATGCATCGGACATAAAGGCTGGGTATCATCATCTCATCGTCCCCTTTTGTATATCTTTAAATATGCAAATAATAATTATACATTTGGTAAAATTAAAACACTGGAAAAAATTGAAAAAAGAAAACATATCTCCAATATCTCCAAATCAAACTGCCTAAGAGTAAATCTGTCTTAGTTGTCCATAGCAGCCAATCAGAGCTCAGCTCTCATTTTTTACAGAGCCCTGATTTACTATTAGGCAGTTTGATTTGGAGATATTGGAGGTGGCTACTTTTTCGTGGATAGTAGTTACTCCCTGGATAGATGGATAGATAGATGACAGAATATAGATAATTTATAGAAATAGATAGATAGCAAAACAATAAATGGCAATATAGGTAAACGAACTCCACGGCACTTCCAAAGAAAAGCGTAGATAGATAGATAGATCATTTATAGAGATAGATAGATATGGGATGGATAGATAGACAGATAATAGATAGATATTAGATAGATAGATAGATAGATAGATATGAGATAGATAGATAGATACATAGATAAATAGATAGATAGATATGAGATAGACAGATAATAGATAGATACTTTATAGAAATAGATAGATAGATAGATAGATTGTCATGGAACCATGAACCAGACGTGCAACAGAGATAAGTGGAAATAAGAAGGCTTTATTGAAGCAAGCTGTAAGCAAAAGTCCAAACGGATGGCTAAACCGAAGCAGGGTCTTGCGTAGACAGAGGTCAGGAACCAGAAGGGTAGTCAGACGAAGCCTGGATCAGGAACCAGCAGGGTAGTCAGACGAAGCCAGGATCAGGAACCAGCAGGGTAGTCAGACGAAGCCAGGATCAGGAACCAACGGGGTAGTCAGACGAGGCCAGGATCAGGAACCAGAAGCAGCAGCAGTCTTAGAAGCATGTGAACACAGGAGGACCAAGCAAGGAACTGAAGCCACAGACCTCCTATATATATGAGCTAGGCATCCAGCTCCTCCCAGTGGGAAGGAGGAGCCGCAGGGTGGAAGGCTACAAGAAACCCAGAAACCAAGATGGCCGCCAGCACATGTCAAACGAAGGAGAACAGTGAGAAGGTAAGACCATGACATAGATAGATAGATATTAGATAGATAGATAGATAGATAATAGATAGATACTTTATAGAAATAGATAGATAGATAATAGATAGATATTAGATAGATAGATAGATAGATAGATAGATAGATAGATATGGGATGAATAGATATTAGATAGATAATAGATGATAGATAGATAGATAGATAGATAGATAGATAGATAGATAGATAGATAGATAGATAGATATGGGATGAATAGATATTAGATAGATAATAGATGATAGATAGATATGGGATGAATAGATATTAGATAGATAATAGATAGATTTTGTACATTTTTCCTTTCAGTAAGTGCATGTTCCATATGATGTGATCCTTACTATATGACATATGTTGTACAGAGCGCTTCGGGAGATAATATTCTGAAAAGTGAACTGTGTGACAGCTCTGAAGCCGGCAGTAGATGTCATGTCTCAGGAGCTTGCACTCCTTCCTGAACCTCTGTTGTGTCATTGCGCTGAATGATGTTTTATAATTATCTGCTTAACACCACGTATAATATTCTTGCTCTGCTGAGTACAGAGGGCAAGAGGGAGAGAAATGGAGAGCCTGCCAGCAGTCAGCAGTGGATGTGTTACAGAGACAAGGTCTGCTGTATATTTGCCTTTCTGTGAACCCTCGCATACATCTCTACATGAAACATACTGTGCACATTCACCGGAGTTGCATTTCTCCATTCGATACCAGTATTCATCTCCTTATGAAGCCAGAAATTATTAAAATAGGCTTTCTGCTGAAAGAACACAGAGCCCCTGTCTGAAACCTAACAAAGCAATGCAATAGCTGGCCGCCTGTAACCAACAGCGCCCTCTAGTGCGCGTATAAGGCACAGCTATGGCTGAGCAGAGTTCTGATGCTATTGCTGTAGATTGGACCTTCCAGTCTTCTTTTGCAATTCCAAGTTTAAATTTACATCTGAAACCTTGTACAATAAGGATGTGACAGGTGTCAAAAATGAATAGTCGTCGCTGTGCAGACATTGAAGAAGCAGAGGAATGAATCCATGCAATGTGATCTTAGATCCTTTGACTCACGCATTTTAATTTCAGAGCCATAACTACATCCTTTGTCTCCAAATTTGAAATGAAAAAAAAAAAAATCAAGTGCTCTGTTTCTCATAGGTTAGATTTCAGATTCTCAATGAACCAGGTTTATTTTGGATGAATGAGTGAAGAGCCTGTTTTGTTTTTTGTTTTTATACAAAATTCATTGATTCCTTTTATCTTTTTCTTGTATATTGTATCAATATAGGCAAAAATGTAGTTTTCATTTTGTGGATCAATTCTAAAAATTCTCAAATTTGTCCACAATTAGAAAGTAAGGTTTGGAAAAAATTTAGATTTTTTTTTTTTTGGGGGGTCGGGGGGGGGGGGGGGGGTAGAGAGAGAGAGAAAGGGGGGGGGGGGTAGTGCAAGAGAGAGAAAGAGATTTTTCCATGCAATTGGGATCAATTTATTCAAATCCAAATAAAATCAGACGACAAATTTGAACTTGAATCAAATTTTCGAAATGAGCTCATCTCTAAACTTGTAACCTCTATTGGGGGAAATATCATTTGTCAATAGGAAATTTTCCAGTTAGGGTACATTCACATGACCGTATGTAATTTACAGTCAGATCCACAAAATACGGATGATATCCGTTTTGCATCTGGCTTTTTTGCGGACCCTTTGGCTTCAATGGGTTTGTGAACCACATTTTGAGGCCTAGCATAGGACACCTTTTTTGCAGAACAGACATAAAGCTGCGGAAAGGACATGTATGTCTTCCGTGTTCTTTCCACATCCGTATCTCTGTTATGCAGAAGATAGAACAAATCCTATTCTTGGCTGCAAAAAAACCTAAACAAAACTGATGCAAACGGACATATTCTGTATGTTGCGGATCTGTGTTTTGCTGACCACAAAATACATACAGTCATGTTAATATGCCCCCTTAGTAAATTACCCAGTTATAAACATTGTCCAGTATGAAGTCCAACAGTTTCATACATTTAGGCCCCTTTCACACGGGCGTTGCGGGAAAAGGTGCGGGTGCGTTGCAGGAACATGCACAATTTTTCCTTGTGAGTGCAAAACATTGTAATGTGTTACGCGCGTGAGAAAAATAGGCATGTTTGGTACCCAAACCCGAACTTCTTCACAGAAGTTCGGGTTTGGGATCGGTGTTCTGTAGATTGTATTATTTTCCCTTATTACATGGTTATAAGGGAAAATAATAGCATTCTGAATACAGCCCGGCTTCTCTTATGTCTTCTTCTTTGCTGTGTGCAGGAAAAGGACCTGTGGTGACGTCACTCCGGTCATCACATGGTCCGTCACATGATCTTTTACCATGGTGATGGATCGTGTGATGACCGGAGGGACGTTACCACAGGTCTTTTTCCTGCACACAGCAAAGAAGAAGACAGAAGAGAAGCCGGGCTTCGCGATCAAGTGGATTAAGGTGAGTTAAATTATTTATTTATTTATTTTAACCCCTCCAGCGCTATTTTACTATATATTCTGTATTCAGAATGCTATTATTTTCCCTTATAACCATGTTATAAGGTAAAATAATAATGATCGGGTCTCCATCCCGATCGTCTCCTAGCAACCGTGCGTGAAAATCGTACCGCATCCGCACTTGCTTGCGGATGCTTGCGATTTTCACGCAAGCCCATTCATTTCTATGGGGCCTGCGTTACGTGAAAAACGCACAAAGAGGAGCATGCTGCGATTTTCACGCAACGCACAAGTGATGCGTGAAAATCACTGCTCATGTGCACAGCCCCATAGAAATGAATGGGTCAGGATTCAGTGCAGGTGCAATGCGTTCAACTCACGTGTGAAAGGGGCTTTACAGCTACCTATACTATACAGTGCCAAAGTAAATACCATAGAGTGCTCAAATAATACCAACATACAGTGACCAAATATCGGCTCCGTACACACCTTAGCATACCGCCCAACCGTCCCGGATTTCAGTGACTGTCCCGCTGTCCAGGTACGGGGAGCTACAATGTCCCGCTTTCTGGCAGCTTCCTAAGTAGAGACAGTTGCCTGTATTATGATGAAGCAGAGAGCCGACATTGGCTCCCTGCTTCATCATCCCTCCCCCTGCCGCCTGTACACACCTCTTGTCTGTGCGGGGGGCGGAGCAGCCGGCAGTCAGCCTCGGCTCCGCCTCCTCCACAGACCAGAGCAGCTGATGTTCTGCTCCTACTGCTAGGAACAGGGTGAGTATGTGGTGTTTACTTTTTTACTTTCTGTGAGGGGCACATAACTAGACATTCTACTGGGGGCACAGCTGGGTATATTACTGGGGGCACAATGTGGGCATATTACTGGGGGCACAATGTGGGCATATTTTTTTTTTTTTTTTTTAAATATTTCTTTATTGTTATACAAAACACATTAAATATACAGTATCAGACCGTCCAACGGGTCATTACAATAATCATTCAAATTAACTTTTTAGCCCTACCGCCCCCCCAGCCCCCCCCCCACCCAAGCTCACCACTATTTATAATAACAGTATAAGGTACTATATATAATAACAATATTCCATTCTTAATCTATACATACCCAAGTATTTTTATTCCCCAGTTTCCCACCCTCCCGCCTCCCCTAGGGGGGAGGGGGGGGGAGGGGGAGACGTGCGATACACAAAAAAAAAAAAAAAAGCGACCTATCTATCCAGCCCTAAAGTAGCCAACTCTTCCATATTTCATCCGTAGTTTTTCCTTTTCTACTATGGCCCTCCATCACCCGTTCTTCTTTAATCATGTCCTCTACTGCTTTCCTCCACTGCCGAACTGTTGGAGGGTCAACCCCTACCCATTTCTTGAGTATTAAGAGTCTAGCTTGAAATAAAACCTTACTAAGAACCATACTCATATCTCTATTTAAACCCAGATGTTCGGTTGCCCCCAAAATACACGTCATCGGGTCCTCTGATATTTGAACCTTCAAAATTTGATATATAGTATCTGTTATTTCTGTCCAATATCTAAACAATCTGGGACATCTCCAGAAGCAATGCATTAAGTCAGCTCTCTCTCGCCCACATTTTACACAATCATCCGAGGGTCTAACGCCCATTCTTTTCAATATCCATGGGGATCTATGCAACCTATGAACCACAAAAAATTGTGAAATCTTATGTGATCCCCTGTTTGAGACTCGAGAATAGTTCTTTAATGCATCGTTCCATTTTTTTTCCGAAAAAAATTCCAGTTCATTCTCCCATTTTTTCCTAGCTAGTATTGTAACCCGTTTCTTTTTTCCGCCCATCAATATCTTATATCTTTTTGCCGTTATTCCTCTTCTTTCACCCAGATTAGTAAATTTATGTAATATCTCAGATCTTTCCATCTTATATTTATCCTCTTGCATAACTGACCTCAATGCATTCCTAAGCTGAAAGTATTTGTATATGTCCTTATGCGGTATACCAAACTCTCTAACCATTGTATTAAAGTCTTTCAATTTACCCTCCTCGAATATCTGGTTTAAGTATTTCATCCCATTTTTCTCCCAGTCAATATACATTTTAATCCCCTGCAGTTCCTTAAGGTTAATATTTTTCCATATAGGTGTGTATTGCAAAAACCCTTTAATCTCCAGTGTTTTTTTAATCTCTACCCATATATATTCCATTAAATTTAGAACTCTATTTCCTGTATTTTTTCCTGCCAGTGTACCCGATTCCAACACCTCTAAAAAGTTCCATTCTTCTTTCCATCCCAGTCTATTTACTACCTGACTACCCACCAACCCATCCAAGCTACTCTTTATTTGACCATATTGTGTAATTATATAATAGAAAAACCAATTCGGAACTGCGAGTCCACCTTCTCTCACTGGGAGTTGAAGTATCTCTCTCTTTATTCTGGGAATCTTACCTTTCAAAGAAAATCTCCCATTAACCTATCGAGCAGTCTAAAGGTATCCTGCGACAACCTGACTGGGGCATTTTGAAGGACATATAGTATTTTGGGGAGAAAAACCATTTTTATTAGGTTTACCCGACCCTGTATTGAAATTGGTAATCTACGCCAGACATGTATTTTGGCCCTAAGTTCTTTTATTAGGGGAAGTACATTTAATTTTTCATATTCTCCTATGTTTCCGGAAATTTGTATCCCCAAATATTTAAAGTTTTCTTGTTTTCCCAACACCTGCACCTTTAAGAACCCCTGTGGTTGTGCATCTCCCAACATCAACATATATGATTTCCCCCAATTAATATTCAAACCAGAAAAACAACCAAACTTGTCTATTATATCTATAACTCTATCAAACTGGTCTCCAGTATTGTGCATAAATAACAGAATATCATCCGCATACATTAACAATTTTTCTTCCCCTCCATCATAGTGAAAGCCTTTAATTTCCCTATCGTTTCTTATTATACTTGCCATAGGTTCAATCGCAATGGCGAATAATAGTGGAGAGAGAGGGCATCCCTGCCTAGTGCCCCGATATAGGGCAAGGGGCAGGGACAAGCTCCCATCCACCATCACTCTGGCCCGCGGATCCTGATATATTAACTGTATCCATCTTATAAATCCTTCCCCTATACCGACCCTTTTTAATACTGCCCATAAATATTCCCATTCAATACAGTCAAATGCCTTTTGGGCATCCAGTGATAATACGGCTTTCTCCCCCGCTTCTATTCTGTTAGCTTCGATATTTAAATACAACCTTCTTATATTTGAGTATATCGTTCTGCCCGGTATAAAACCTGTTTGATCTATGTTTATTATACCCTTAATCACCCTTGAAAGTCTATCGGCCAAGACTTTTGCCAAAATTTTAACATCGGTATTTAAAAGAGATATTGGCCTATATGATCCCGGGTCTAGTTGTTCTTTGCCCTTTTTTGGAATTAGTGTTATAATTGCCTCTTTCATAGAGTCTGGTAAGTCCCCAATTTTTTTAGCCTCATCCAATGTTGTTTTTAGTTCTGGTACTAACACCTGGGAGAAGGTTTTATAAATTTCAAAAGGGAGCCCGTCACTTCCTGGTGCCTTTTCAGATTTTACTTGCCCCAGGGCTTTATTTATTTCTACAATTGATATTTCTTTTTCTAGAAATATTTTTTGGGCCTGGGATATCTCCCTAAGAGGGATCTGATCTAAGTACAAGTCTAATTCTTGTTTTGAGTATTGTACCCTAGACTTGTATACCTCCTGGAAATATTTTACAAACACTTCTTTAACTCCTTCTGGTGTGTTAATTGTCTCACCCCTTTTATCTTTAATCGCCCCTATCCAGGCTTTCTCTCTTTGATTTCTTGCTATATTTGCCAAAATTTTACCAACTTTTTCTCCCTCTGTGGCCAGCCGGATCCCTTGAAACCTTAATTCTTTCCTACTTCTCTCCATATAATATGCCTTTAACTTTTCCTGTTCTTCCTCCCATATTTTCTTATTATCATCAGTAGGATCTCTCATACATGTTGTTGCTAATTCCTGAACTTTTTTTTCCAGAGCAATCCCCTTTTCCCTGGTAATTTTTTTTAAGTAATTCACTTTTTTACTAAGCAATCCTCTTAGATATGCTTTAGCCGTATCCCAAACAATTAACTTACTTGCAGAATAATTATTCTCCCTAAAAATTTTTTTTAATTCTTCCATTATACTTTCTTTGTCTGGGATCATTGGTAACCAATGGGAGTTAAACATAAACGGTAATAAGGCCTTCTTTTTATTCAAATCTAGTTCCATTACTACGGCATTATGATCTGATAAAGCCATGGGGAGATACTTTATTTTGATCCTATCATAGAACATCAAATTTTTATTTCCCAGGGCCATATCTATTCTAGACCAGGTTTGGTGTGTTTTGGAGTAGCAGGAATACCTATTTTCATCCGGGTTCTGGAGACGCCAAACGTCAATCCAGTTAAATTCATGGGCTAATTTATAAAAATCTACTTTTTGTGTTCTTCCCCCTCTGCTAGAGGTTCTATCCCTGAGTGGATCCATTACTGCATTATAGTCTCCGATCGCAATCATTATAGATTCCTGTCTATCCAACATGAATCCATACAGTTGATATAAAATCTCTGACGTATACGGTGGAGGAATATAGATATTTGCAATTACCATTTTGACCCCTTCTATATTACAATATAGAAAAAAGAGGTATCTGCCGCAGTCATCGGCCTCACACGTCAGACATTCAAATTTTATTGTATTATGGATCAAAATTGAGACCCCTCTTGAATAAGTAGTGTATACAGAATGGTAACTTTCCCCTATCCATCTCTTCTGCAACCATCTTAAAGATTCCTTATCCAAATGTGTTTCTTGTAGGCAAATGATGGCTGGCAGAAACCCCTTCATCCACTCGAGGATAGCATACCTCTTCACTCTCTCCCTTAAACCCCTCGTATTCAACGAAACAATCCTAACCATCTAGCAGAGGGGGAAGAGAAAAGAAAAAAAAAAAAAAAAAAGGAAATCACAGCACGTCTCCCTCTCACCACCCACACCCCCCCATCCCAGATAGCCCCCCTCCCTGCTGTCCAGCAGTCGGGGCGACTCCATAACTTAGCATACTAGCTCCCTCCCTCTCCACGTCCCCCGGCATCATAGGCCCTCCCCATCCGCCCAATCGCTAGCCTCCTCCGGAGTCTGAAAAAAAACAATCCTACCTTTATATTCCACCCTTAATTTTGCCGGAAATAGTAAACTGTACTTTAAACCTGCTTCCCTTAATCTTTTCTTAACAACAATATACTCTTTCCTGTGGGCGTTAGTATGCGCAGAATAGTGGGCATATTACTCACAGTATATACTCATCTCCTCCGCTTACAGTGTATACACAGCTCCTCCGCTCACAGTATATACACAGCTCCTCCGCTCACAGTATATACACATCTCCTCCGCTCACAGTATATACACAGCTCCTCCGCTCACAGTATATACACATCTCCTCCGCTCACAGTATATACACAGCTCCTCCGCTCACAGTATATACACAGCTCCTCCGCTCACAGTATATACACAGCTCCTCCGCTCGCAGTATATGCACATCTCCTCCGCTCACAGTATATACACAGCTCCTCCGCTCACAGTATATACACAGCTCCTCCGCTCACAGTATATACACAGCTCCTCCGCTCACAGTATATGCACAGCTCCTCCGCTCACAGTATATACACAGCTCCTCCGCTCACAGTATATAGACAGCTCCTCCACTCACAGTATATACACAGCTCCTCCGCTCGCAGTATATGCACAGCTCCTCCGCTCACAGTATATACACAGCTCCTCCGCTCACAGTATATACACAGCTCCTCCGCTCACAGTATATACACATCTCCTCCGCTCACAGTATATACACATGTCCTCCGCTCACAGTATATACACAGCTCCTCCGCTCACAGTATATACACATCTCCTCCGCTCACAGTATATACACATCTCCTCCACTCACAGTATATACACAGCTCCTCCGCTCACAGTATATACACATCTCCTCTGCTCACAGTATATGCACAGCTCCTCCGCTCACAGTATATACACATCTCCTCCGCTCACAGTATATGCACAGCTCCTCCGCTCACAGTATATGCACAGCTCCTCCGCTCACAGTATATACACAGCTCCTCCGCTCACAGTATATACACATCTCCTCCGCTCACAGTATATACACATCTCCTCTACTCACAGTGTATACACAGCTCCTCCGCTCACAGTATATAGACAGCTCCTCCACTTACAGTATATACACATCGCCTCCACTCACAGTATGTACACATCTCCTCCACTCATGCAGTGTCCCAGGGGGGGTCAGTAGTGTATGCTGGGCTTTGTAGTGCAGATTGACCACTAACCTGGGATCCACTGTCGTCTTCAATTGGGGCAAATACAGGAACAGGCAGATGTTAAAAGTTCGTGACGCCAGTGTCAATTAAACGGTGACACGCCGTGTAAAGTATGGTGGAAGAATGAAGCAAGCACAGGATAGCCAACAAAAACTGGAACTTTTACTGAATATCAGTCAGGATAATACATGGACACAGGTACAGCACAGTTCCATGAAAGACGGTTGGTTTCTTGTAGCAATACAGGTGGTTCTTGGGAATTACAGAATGGCCGGTCTTAGCAAGGCATTATACAGAGTGTTGATTGCAGGAGATGCAGTACAGGCGGCTTGCACACTATTCCTGACTGGTCCCGCTACACGTGACTTTCCCTCCAAGGTCTAATGCCCTTTATCTGGCGTACCCTTGAAGCTGTCCTTATCTAGTACCTCCTCTGTTATCTTGAGTACCTCTTGCTTATCTGATCGGCCTCTGTGGTAATCTGTGTCTTGGCTGGTGTCTGGCTTATGCTGCTTCAGCTAAACGGATGATGACTCAGGAGGGGAACCTTTTCCTTGGATCCGGAACCCGGTTACAGGGCCTTTACTACCCTCTCCTAGCCGGCAGGCTTGGGGCCTGCTTTGCTCTCACAGGCCCATAGCCTGGCTTCCACTCAGACACAGGATCATCTCTGACCTCTGCTCCCACTGTCTGTCTCTCCTGCTACTACTTCCTGACTGGGCCTTATATAACCTAGGGTTCCCTAGCTCCCTCTAGTGACTCAGAGCTGGAACTACACCCCAGCCGGCCTGCAAATGCACGTTTCACAGCAACAGGAAAATACATAGCATGACATTATAAGATATTCTATACCAACCTCCCCAAAAATACAGGGGAAACGACAATACCCAAGTGACCCTTCTGTAGTGACGGGGTATTACTCTCCCGTACACTACATACCCCGCTGCTTTAAGCTGAGTACGACCTCGTACTCCATCAGGGCCCGCCCAACTGGAATCATGACCTGAAATAGAGAAAGACACATGCATGCATACATATATGTCCATTACACTCTTATCAGACCCAATTGGAAATGGTGAAGTCTGGTGACAAGGGGCGTCGTTCTCTTTTTCACAGGATAGTGTGTGGAACGGGGGTGCTGACCTGGCACAGCGGATGTTGAAAGAACCAGGATAGTCCATGACAATAAATAAGTCCATAATAAATTAACCTCTCAGAGGCTTGCACATAGGAAGTCCATCTCTGGGCACATATACTTGAATAAAAAACCGGTTATTAAATACTGTCAGCAGCACATATATAAAATGACAATACAGGACTCTGACAATACCAGGGCCTTGTTATCCTGGCAAGTCCTGCTTACCCTTTAAAACAGTGCTGACAAAAAAATGTCTTTTCAACCTGAAATGGGGGTAAAAAGGGAAAAACAGTGCAAAATAAGGCACAACTGGGATTGTAGCAGCAAACCGGATGTCCCAAACAAAACAAAGGCAGCTGGAAGCATTGATACACAGTGGCACATTATTTAACTAGGATGCCACCGGCCGTGGGTAACTGGCAGCGAGCTTCACCAGCTCTGCCAAATGGAGGGACAAACGGCCATTAAGGAGATGGACAAGAGGGCAGAAGTACTCACAGACGAGTATCATGTTCTTCCTCAGATGACGAGTCGACATAGGGAACCTGCAGCAGTTGTTCTGGCAAGGCCGGCCACATTTGGAACCCGTCTCCCCTGACAATTTTTAGAGGGGGAGGTTTGTCTTTCACGGCCTCCATTTCAGCCTCCGTCCTCGGGAATGGAAACCACTGCACGCCTCCAGCGCAACCGAGGTCCGCCACCCAATACACCCTCTTTCGTAGGGCCTCTAGTTCCGCTTTAGTGCAGGTGGTCGGATCTACCGGAGGTCCAGGGGGTCCGGCCGCTGGGGTAACAATGGCAGCTGCGGTTTGGCGCCGGGCCTCAGCACATTCCTCTGCTCTCCGGCAGCTGTCCTGCCGCTCCTTCTCCTCCTCTCGTCTCACTGCATCCGGAGGGGGATACCGCTCCTCCAGCCCCTGCAGCACGATGGGCTCCCAGAAAACGTCTGGGCTGAGGTAGGCCTGGTTCTGCAGATGGGTGGTCCGGGCCTTTTCCACATGCGCTCTCTCTGTCTCAACTGGCTCTGACCTCTCTTTCCCAGAGTCCCAGTTCTCAGCCGGCGCCTTCGGGCGAGTCACTGCGGTGGCGTAGGGGCCCCTCAGACTTTCGGCGGGGGTGTATTCTACGATCTCCCCCATAGTCAGATTGTGGAGATGCTCCGGGAGGTAGTGCCGCTTTACCGATCGCCGGTTGACATAGAAGTCCCGGCCAGTCCCCAACTCCTGGATAAACCCATAGCCTTTTTCCTTGTCAAAGGACACCACGATCCCGCGGCGCCTTTCTAGCTGGGGCTTACCCGGAAAGGAGTCTCCCTGTATGGACTTAGCCATCTCCTCAAACCGCTTCTTCCGGCTGGTGTTCTTTTTCGCCACCGCGGCTCTCAACTCCTCCATAATAGCCGGCCATTCTGAATGCCGGCGACGGATCGGTGGGGACTCAGGTCGGGTGATGCTTAGGTCCATGGCCTGGGCCCAGGGGGTGGCCGTCCAGGCTAGAGGATCCCACGGCCCCAACTCTGGAAAGTCCGGTGGAGTGGCGCCCCACTCGCACGTGGTCTCAACCTCTCTCTCTGCAGCGCACGCCATCTCTTCTCTTCCTGGTTGCTGCATCGACTCTGACTCCTCCCACACACTGGGCCAGTCTATCTCCATCTGAGCCCCGCCTCCCAGGCATAACTCACCAAGGAACTCAGCCACGTCATCACTCCTCAGGGTGGGTGGCGCTCCAGGGCAATCGTCTCCTCCTTCTTCTGGGAAGGTTTCGGCGCCAAATCTTCGCGCCTCTGCACATCCTGATGGCGCAGTAAAAAGCCTCATGGCGCCGGCGGCCATTTTAAGTGTCCGGATGCCGCAATTCAATGACAGCAAGCAGGATAATGAAAAGTCCAGTAAATCACAGTCCACAAATACGATTTTTCTCTCTGGGGGTAGCGCAACACAGTACAGCGTCTCTGATTCCTCCCAGGCACAATTGTAATCCACAAGTTAGGAATAAAGGTTACAGTCTTCGCAATACGGTGGTGGAATAGTTAAAGCACACAGTTCACACTTCTCTGCACTGTAGAAGTATGCGGATCCTGTTCGTGACGCCAAAAAGAGCGATGCAGTGTCCCAGGGGGGGTCAGTAGTGTATGCTGGGCTTTGTAGTGCAGATTGACCACTAACCTGGGATCCACTGTCGTCTTCAATTGGGGCAAATACAGGAACAGGCAGATGTTAAAAGTTTGTGACGCCAGTGTCAATTAAACTGTGACACGCCGTGTAAAGTATGGTGGAAGAATGAAGCAAGCACAGGATAGCCAACAAAAACTGGAACTTTTACTGAATATCAGTCAGGATAATACATGGACACAGGTACAGCACAGTTCCATGAAAGACGGTTGGTTTCTTGTAGCAATACAGGTGGTTCTTGGGAATTACAGAATGGCCGGTCTTAGCAAGGCATTATACAGAGTGTTGATTGCAGGAGATGCAGTACAGGCGGCTTGCACACTATTCCTGACTGGTCCCGCTACACGTGACTTTCCCTCCAAGGTCTAATGCCCTTTATCTGGCGTACCCTTGAAGCTGTCCTTATCTAGTACCTCCTCTGTTATCTTGAGTACCTCTTGCTTATCTGATCGGCCTCTGTGGTAATCTGTGTCTTGGCTGGTGTCTGGCTTATGCTGCTTCAGCTAAACGGATGATGACTCAGGAGGGGAACCTTTTCCTTGGATCCGGAACCCGGTTACAGGGCCTTTACTACCCTCTCCTAGCCGGCAGGCTTGGGGCCTGCTTTGCTCTCACAGGCCCATAGCCTGGCTTCCACTCAGACACAGGATCATCTCTGACCTCTGCTCCCACTGTCTGTCTCTCCTGCTACTACTTCCTGACTGGGCCTTATATAACCTAGGGTTCCCTAGCTCCCTCTAGTGACTCAGAGCTGGAACTACACCCCAGCCGGCCTGCAAATGCACGTTTCACAGCAACAGGAAAATACATAGCATGACATTATAAGATATTCTATACCAACCTCCCCAAAAATACAGGGGGAACGACAATACCCAAGTGACCCTTCTGTAGTGACGGGGTATTACTCTCCCGTACACTACACTCACAGTATATAGACAGCTCCTCCGCTCACAGTATATACACATCTCCTCCGCTCACAGTATATACACATCTCCTCTACTCACAGTGTATACACAGCTCCTCCGCTCACAGTATATAGACAGCTCCTCCACTCACAGTATATACACATCGCCTCCACTCACAGTATGTACACATCTCCTCCACTCACAGTATATAGACAGCTCCTCCACTCACAGTATATACACATCGCCTCCACTCACAGTATATATTCAGCTCCTCCGCTCACAGTATATACACATCTCCTCCGCTCACAGTATATGCACAGCTCCTCCGCTCACAGTATATAGACAGCTCCTCCGCTCACAGTATATAGACAGCTCCTCCGCTCACAGTATATGCACAGCTCCTCCGCTCACAGTATATAGACAGCTCCTCCGCTCACAGTATATACACAGCTCCTCTGCTCACAGTATATACACAGCTCCTCCGCTCACAGTATATACACAGCTCCTCCGCTCACAGTGTATACACATCTCCTCCGCTCACAGTATATAGACAGCTCCTCCGCTCACAGTATATACACAGCTCCTCCGCTCGCAGTATATACACATCTCCTCTGCTCACAGTATATGCACAGCTCCTCCGCTCACAGTATATGCACAGCTCCTCCGCTCACAGTATATACACAGCTCCTCCGCTCACAGTATATACACATCTCCTCCGCTCACAGTATATACACATCTCCTCTACTCACAGTGTATACACAGCTCCTCCGCTCACAGTATATAGACAGCTCCTCCACTCACAGTATATACACATCGCCTCCACTCACAGTATGTACACATCTCCTCCACTCACAGTATGTACACATCTCCTCCACTCACAGTATATAGACAGCTCCTCCACTCACAGTATATACACATCGCCTCCACTCACAGTATATATTCAGCTCCTCCGCTCACAGTATATACACATCTCCTCCGCTCACAGTATATACACATCTCCTCCGCTCACAGTATATACACATCTCCTCTACTCACAGTGTATACACAGCTCCTCCGCTCACAGTATATAGACAGCTCCTCCACTCACAGTATATACACATCGCCTCCACTCACAGTATGTACACATCTCCTCCACTCACAGTATGTACACATCTCCTCCACTCACAGTATATAGACAGCTCCTCCACTCACAGTATATATTCAGCTCCTCCGCTCACAGTATATACACATCTCCTCCGCTCACAGTATATGCACAGCTCCTCCGCTCACAGTATATAGACAGCTCCTCCGCTCACAGTATATGCACAGCTCCTCCGCTCACAGTATATAGACAGCTCCTCCGCTCACAGTATATACACAGCTCCTCCGCTCACAGTATATACACAGCTCCTCCGCTCACAGTATATACACATCTCCTCCGCTCACAGTATATAGACAGCTCCTCCGCTCACAGTATATACACAGCTCCTCCGCTCGCAGTATTTCCACAGCTCCTCCGCTCACAGTATATACACAGCTCCTCCGCTCACAGTATATACACATCTCCTCCGCTCACAGTATATGCACAGCTCCTCCGCTCACAGTATATACACAGCTCCTCCGCTCGCAGTATATACACATCTCCTCCGCTCACAGTATATACACATCTCCTCTGCTCACAGTATATACACATCTCCTCCGCTCACAGTATATAGACAGCTCCTCCACTCACAGTATATACACATCGCCTCCACTCACAGTATATATTCAGCTCCTCCGCTCACAGTATATACACATCTCCTCCGCTCACAGTATATACACATCTCCTCCGCTCACAGTATATACACATCTCCTCTACTCACAGTGTATACACAGCTCCTCCGCTCACAGTATATAGACAGCTCCTCCACTCACAGTATATACACATCGCCTCCACTCACAGTATGTACACATCTCCTCCACTCACAGTATGTACACATCTCCTCCACTCACAGTATATAGACAGCTCCTCCACTCACAGTATATATTCAGCTCCTCCGCTCACAGTATATACACATCTCCTCCGCTCACAGTATATGCACAGCTCCTCCGCTCACAGTATATAGACAGCTCCTCCGCTCACAGTATATGCACAGCTCCTCCGCTCACAGTATATACACAGCTCCTCCGCTCACAGTATATACACAGCTCCTCCGCTCACAGTATATACACAGCTCCTCCGCTCACAGTATATACACATCTCCTCCGCTCACAGTATATAGACAGCTCCTCCGCTCACAGTATATACACAGCTCCTCCGCTCGCAGTATTTCCACAGCTCCTCCGCTCACAGTATATACACAGCTCCTCCGCTCACAGTATATACACATCTCCTCCGCTCACAGTATATGCACAGCTCCTCCGCTCACAGTATATACACAGCTCCTCCGCTCGCAGTATATACACATCTCCTCCGCTCACAGTATATACACATCTCCTCCGCTCACAGTATATACACATCTCCTCCGCTCACAGTATATACACATCTCCTCCGCTCACAGTATATGCACAGCTCCTCCGCTCGCAGTATATACACATCTCCTCCGCTCACAGTATATGCACAGCTCCTCCGCTCACAGTATATACACAGCTCCTCCGCTCACAGTATATGCACAGCTCATCCGCTCACAGTATATACACATCTCCTCCACTCACAGTATATACACAGCTCCTCCGCTCACAATATATACACATCTCCTCCGCTCACAGTATATACACATCTCCTCCACTCACAGTATATACACAGCTCCTCCGCTCACAGTATATACACAGCTCCTCCGCTCACAGTATATACACATCTCCTCCGCTCACAGTATATACACATCTCCTCCGCTCACAGTATATAGACAGCTCCTCCGCTCACAGTATATACACAGCTCCTCCGCTCGCAGTATATACACAGCTCCTCCGCTCACAGTATATGCACAGCTCCTCCGCTCACAGTATATACACATCTCCTCCGCTCACAGTATATGCACAGCTCCTCCGCTCACAGTATATAGACAGCTCCTCCGCTCACAGTATATGCACATCTCCTCCGCTCACAGTATATGCACATCTCCTCCGCTCACAGTATATGCACATCTCCTCCGCTCACAGTATATGCACATCTCCTCCGCTTACAGTATATAGACAGCTCCTCCGCTCACAGTATATGCACATCTCCTCCGCTCACAGTATATAGACAGCTCCTCCGCTCACAGTATATGCACAGCTCCTCCACTCACAGTATATATTCAGCTCCTCCGCTCACAGTATATACACATCTCCTCCGCTCACAGTATATAGACAGCTCCTCCGCTCACAGTATATACACAGCTCCTCCGCTCACAGTATATACACATCTCCTCCGCTCACAGTATATACACAGCTCCTCCGCTCACAGTATATACACATCTCCTCCGCTCACAGTATATACACATCTCCTCCGCTCACAGTATATACACATCTCCTCCGCTCACAGTATATACACATCTCCTCCGCTCACAGTATATACACAGCTCCTCCGCTCACAGTATATACACAGCTCCTCCGCTCACAGTATATGCACATCTCCTCCGCTCACAGTATACTGTATACACAGCTCCTCCGCTCGCAGTATTTGCACAGCTCCTCCGCTCACAGTATATACACAGCTCCTCCGCTCACAGTATATACACAGCTCCTCCGCTCACAGTATATACACATCTCCTCCGCTCACAGTATATAGACAGCTCCTCCGCTCAGAGTATATGCACATCTCCTCCGCTCACAGTATATGCACAGCTCCTCCGCTCACAGTATATGCACAGCTCTTCCACTCACAGTATATACACATCGCCTCCGCTCACAGTATATACACAGCTCCTCCGCTCACAGTATATACACATCTTCTCCGCTCACAGTATATACACATCTCCTCTGCTCACAGTATATACACAGCTCCTCCGCTCACAGTATATACACAGCTCCTCCGCTCACAGTATATACACATCTCCTCCGCTCACAGTATATGCACAGCTCCTCCGCTTACAGTATATACACAGCTCCTCCGCTCACAGTATATACACAGCTCCTCCGCTCACAGTATATACACAGCTCCTCCGCTTACAGTATATACACAGCTCCTCCGCTCACAGTATATGCACAGCTCCTCCGCTCACAGTATATACACAGCTCCTCCGCTCACAGTATATGCACAGCTCCTCCGCTCACAGTATATACACAGCTCCTCCGCTCACAGTATATACACATCTCCTCCGCTCACAGTATATGCACAGCTCCTCCGCTCACAGTATATACACATCTCCTATGCTCACAGTATATACACATCTCCTCCGCTCACAGTATATACACAGCTCCTCCGCTCACAGTATATACACAGCTCCTCCGCTCACAGTATATGCACATCTCCTCCGCTCACAGTATACTGTATACACAGCTCCTCCGCTCGCAGTATTTGCACAGCTCCTCCGCTCACAGTATATACACAGCTCCTCCGCTCACAGTATATACACAGCTCCTCCGCTCACAGTATATACACAGCTCCTCCGCTCACAGTATATACACAGCTCCTCCGCTCACAGTATATACACATCTCCTCCGCTCACAGTATATAGACAGCTCCTCCGCTCAGAGTATATGCACATCTCCTCCGCTCACAGTATATGCACAGCTCCTCCGCTCACAGTATATGCACAGCTCTTCCACTCACAGTATATACACATCGCCTCCGCTCACAGTATATACACAGCTCCTCCGCTCACAGTATATACACATCTTCTCCGCTCACAGTATATACACATCTCCTCTGCTCACAGTATATACACAGCTCCTCCGCTCACAGTATATACACAGCTCCTCCGCTCACAGTATATACACATCTCCTCCGCTCACAGTATATGCACAGCTCCTCCGCTTACAGTATATACACAGCTCCTCCGCTCACAGTTTATACACAGCTCCTCCGCTCACAGTATATACACAGCTCCTCCGCTTACAGTATATACACAGCTCCTCCGCTCACAGTATATGCACAGCTCCTCCGCTCACAGTATATACACAGCTCCTCCGCTCACAGTATATGCACAGCTCCTCCGCTCACAGTATATACACAGCTCCTCCGCTCACAGTATATACACATCTCCTCCGCTCACAGTATATGCACAGCTCCTCCGCTCACAGTATATACACATCTCCTATGCTCACAGTATATACACATCTCCTCCGCTCACAGTATATACACAGCTCCTCCGCTCACAGTATATACACAGCTCCTCCGCTCACAGTATATACACAGCTCCTCCGCTCACAGTATATACACAGCTCCTCCGCTCACAGTATATACACAGCTCCTCCGCTCACAGTATATACACATTTCCTCCGCTCACAGTATATGCACAGCTCCTCCGCTCACAGTATATACACAGCTCCTCCTCTCACAGTATATACACATGTCCTCCGCTCACAGTATATAGACAGCTCCTCCTCTCACAGTATATACACATCTCCTCCGCTCACAGTATATACACAGCTCCTCCGCTCACAGTATATACACAGCTCCTCCTCTCACAGTATATACACATGTCCTCCGCTCACAGTATATACACAGCTCCTCCTCTCACAGTATATACACATCTCCTCCGCTCACAGTATATGCACATGTCCTCCGCTCACAGTATATGCACAGCTCCTCCGCTCACAGTATATACACATCTCCTCCGCTCACAGTATATACACAGCTCCTCCGCTCACAGTATATACACAGCTACTCCGCTCACAGTATATACACAGCTCCTCCGCTCACAGTATATGCACAGCTCCGCCGCTCACAGTATATACACAGCTCCTCCGCTCGCAGTATATGCACATCTCCTCCGCTCACAGTATATACACAGCTCCTCCGCTCACAGTATATACACAGCTCCTCCGCTCACAGTATATACACAGCTCCTCCGCTCACAGTATATGCACAGCTCCTCCGCTCACAGTATATACACAGCTCCTCCGCTCACAGTATATAGACAGCTCCTCCGCTCACAGTATATACACAGCTCCTCTGCTCACAGTATATGCACAGCTCCTCCGCTCACAGTATATGCACATCTCCTCCGCTCACAGTATATAGACAGCTCCTCCGCTCACAGTATATACACAGCTCCTCCGCTCACAGTATATGCACAGCTCCTCCGCTCACAGTATATACACATCTCCTCCGCTCACAGTATATACACATCTCCTCCGCTCACAGTATATAGACAGCTCCTCCGCTCACAGTATATACACAGCTCCTCTGCTCACAGTATATGCACAGCTCCTCCGCTCACAGTATATGCACATCTCCTCCGCTCACAGTATATAGACAGCTCCTCCGCTCACAGTATATACACAGCTCCTCCGCTCACAGTATATGCACAGCTCCTCTGCTCACAGTATATGCACATCTCCTCCGCTCACAGTATATACACAGCTCCTCCGCTCACAGTATATAGACAGCTCCTCCGCTCACAGTATATACACAGCTCCTCCACTCACAGTATATACACATCTCCTCCGCTCACAGTATATACACAGCTCCTCCGCTCACATTATATGCACATCTCCTCCGCTCACAGTATATACACATCTCCTCCACTCACAGTATATACACAGCTCCTCCGCTCACATTATATACACATCTCCTCCGCTCACAGTATATGCACAGCTCCTCCGCTCACATTATATACACATCTCCTCCGCTCACAGTATATACACATCTCCTCCGCTCACAGTATACACACAGATCCTTTTTTTTTTTTTTTTTTTTTTTTTTAATTTTCTCCAAAAAACTTTATTGACAGTATTTCATGAGAGCAGAGAAGTTTGTAGAGCTGCACCTTGCCCCTCTAGACGACCGGCTGATCTGCCGCTGAGCGTGGAGAGACACACCGGACGGTAAAGCGGATGACCACGACGCACGAGTAGCGTCCATGGTCCTGTTCACATTATGCCACCTTGCAGATTGGGAGAGGTAACTCTGCCCGGAGGGACGGCTGCAGTCCACAAGACACCTGTACCCCTGTGGACTGCCGCAGCGCTCCACCGTGTCTGTCTGCCGCCTCTCGTCCCCCGTCCGCTCTCAGCTGTCCCGGGACACCGCCAGGATTTTCTCACGAAGGGTCTTAGTCCAGAATTCATACTTCTTTGCTTTCAGTTTTTGGGCTGCGCTCAGATTTATATTAATCTGAAGAAAGCCTTCATTCTGGTCGTATTGCGGCCACGGAACCAGACCCGGCCCGTTGGGATCTCCATTCCGTGCAAAGTTGGCCCAGTAGTTCATGACTGCTTTACTCAAAGTCTTCTCCTCCGCCGTGTCCGGACCTACAAAGAAGCCACCTTTATGAAGAAATGGTCCTCCGACCACAAAAAAGAGCTCATCGGCGTGATCGGCCTTCACATAGTCGGGTTTGACATTCTTGAAGAGTGAGGGCCGGTGCTGGAATTCATAGAAATAGACTGGAAATCCAGAGTCAAAATTTTTTATTTCCTGTATTCTGTAGGCAGCACAATAACAAATGGGATGTTAGTCCCCTAGATACAACTAGAAGAGACAGGTAAAATAAATACCCAGTGATTCAATTACTCTCACTATAAAGGTGGGACTCAGGAAACCACACATTGGACTTATATGCAGCAATAAAGATTTACTGGGGTGGATACACACAGATCCTTGATGAGAATATACTTTGTAACACACAGACAGAGGCTGAAAGGGATTCTCTGCATTTTTTTAAAATCTGACTATAGGTAATTGTGGGATTTGTGTACTGCTAAGGTACTTTTTCCTGTTTCTGTTGTCAGTTCTGCTCTCATCCAGCTTTGCTGTCGGAGAAACTCTTTAATGGAGAAATTCAAGCAAACATTATCTTCTACTTTGCATACATTTGAGTAGACCACATTGGTGAAAATTCTGAGGCAGTGAATGCAGTTTATAAAGAAAGGAGCTCCAAATCAAGTTTTCTCATCCTTCACAGGATCACATTAGCAAATAAGGTGTTTCATTCTTTCCTATGTATAGTCCTCACCATAGATCTCTCTCACACCATTTTAAGTGGGTCTCCAGTGGTTTAAATGACCCTTTGTTTAGGGTAGTACAGAACCAAAGTTTTGGACAAATTCCAAATTTGGAGATAATCCAGAGGTCGGATCTGATGAACTTTACCAAAGTGATATTTTGGAATGTCTTTAACATAAGGATGTTGTAATATAAGCTGATGCCCAGGGCCGTCTTTAATATTGATTGGACCCTGGGCAAGAATTTACTTGGGCCCCCTGGATTCTGCCTTCCCACACCCTAGCATGCAATTGCGCCCTCCACCACAACACACACACACTGTACAGTGAATTAGTGTAAATACTTACAGTTCTGTAGACTCCAGCAGGCTCAGGATCAGTGCTATGGGCAGCTGGGCTCAGGGCTGAAAGTGGGCACTGCTCTGCACCCCAGCAATCCACAGTATGGGGTATAGCACCCTATAGTATACAGCACCCCACAGTATGCAGTATAGCACCCTATAGTATACAGCACCCCACAGTATGCAGTATAGCCCCCTATAGTATACAGCACCCCACAGTATGCAGTATAGCACCCTATAGTATACAGCACCCCACTGTATGCAGTAAAACACCCTATAGTATACAGTATAGCACCTCACAGTATACAGTACTCCACAGTATACAGCACCCCACACTATACAGTATACAGCACCCCACACTATACAGTATACAGCACCCCACACTATACAGCACCCCACACTATACAGCACCCCACACTATACAGTATACAGCACCCACACTATACAGTGTACAGCATCCCATACTATACAGCACCCCACAGTATACAGTAGAGCAGTATATCACCCCACAGTATACAGTACTTCACAGTATACAGTACCCCACACTATACAGTGTACAGCACCCCACAGTAAACAATAGAGCAATATAGCACCCCGCAGTTTACAGTACCCCACACTATACAGTGTACAGCACCCCACGGTAAACAGTAGAGCAGTACAGCACCCCACAATATACAGCACCCCACAGTATACAGTAGAGCAGTATAGCACCCCACAGTATACAGCACCCCACAGTATACAGTAGAGCCGTATAACCCCCCAAACTATACAGCACCCCATTATACAGTAGCTTACAGTATATTGGCATAACAGCCCTGTCACCTTTTCCTGATGTAATTTTCTCAAAAAAAGCTCCACAATTCTGGCAAACTTCTCCTGCAGCAACACTCCTGGTAGAAAGAAAGGACCTTTGATTACCTCATCGCCATGTGACCAGTAATATCACTATGTTACTGGTCACATGGTGATGATGTCATCTAAGGTGCTTTCTCCTAAGACAGGGGTGGTCAACCTTACAGACACAAAGAGCCAGAAAAAAAAACGTAAGACTGCCAGGAGCCACAAGCTATACATTTACACAAATATGCGTGCAATCAACAGTATTACTACAATTGAGTTTTCAAACATTTAAAAGTGCATGTACACCACCTTTCCTACCTGTAATGTAGACAGCTTTAGTGAGACTTCTGGCAATCTTTGTTTTTCACAATGTGTTTCAAATCTCACTTGTATTCAGTCTGCCCCATGCACAGCTGACACCCTCATGCTCGAATGATCCTCTCACCCCCATTCTGAGATCATGTTTGTGGAAGTGATTTTACATAGCGGAGATGTGAGCATGGGGTGTCTGATTTTAGGTGTCTTATGTGGGCACTGGGGGGCTTATTTTGTGGGTCTGATGAGAATTTGGGGGTCTTATCTGAGCTGGCACCCCCCCCACCCCCAATTCTCAAAAGAAAATTGTACCCCCTCAAAGTAGTATTGGTAGTATTGCCCTAATTGTACAACCTTCACAGTAGTTTTGTACAGATGTGTGCCCCCTCACAGTAATTATGCCCACATTGTGTCCTCTCACAGTAGTTATGCCCTCTGTGCCCCTTTCACAGTTGTAATGCCCTCTTTGTGCCCCTTTCACAGTAATAATCCCCATTTTGTCCCCTTCATAGTAATAATGCCCATTGTGCCCCCTTAATAGTTGTAATGCCCACTGCGCTAGTAATGCCCTCTGTTCCCCCTCCATAGTAGAAATACCCATTGTGTCCCCTTCACATAATAATGCCCGCTGTGCCCCTTCACAGTAATAATGCCCACTGTGCCCCCTTCACAGTAATAATGCCCACTGTGCCCCTTTAAAGTAATAATGCCCTCTGTGCCCCCTTCATTGTAGTAATGCCCTGTGGCCTCTCCATAGTAGAAATGCCATCTGTGCCCCCTCCACATTAGTAATGCCCTCTGTGCCCCCTCCATAGTAATAAAGTCCTCTGTGCCCCCTCCATAGTAATAAAGCCTTCTGTGCCCCCTCCATAGTAATAAAGTCCTCTGTGCCCCCTCTGTATTAAAAACAAAACTACACAGTTCCTACTCACCTTGTCCCGTTCCTGAAGCTCACAGTCCTCTCTTCCCTGCAGGCACAGATCGCTCTGCAGCACTATGTGGGCGGAGCTTATGCAGATTACCGGGCTCACATTCTGGCAGCAAGATCCGTGTCTGCAGGCTGAATGGTGGAGCGGGGAGAAGTCTTCCTGCTCCACCAATCACAGCGCCGCCGGCCAGTGGCATGCTGGGAGAGGGGGGCATCTGTATTGATGGAAGCGCTCATTGCTTCTGTGTTCGGGCACCTCCTGAGAGCGGCACCCAGGGCAGACTGCCCCCATGCCCCCCTCCCCCAGCATGCCACTGGACAGCGCTGCTGAGACAAGCGCAAAGTAGAGGAATAGCTGTCCCGCTCACCTGCGAGCCGCATATAAAGATGCAAGGAGCTGCATGCGACTCGCGAGCCGCGGGTTGGCCAGCCCTGTCCTAAGAGAATCACAGCTCTCACTTTCTCACAGTTCGCTGTCTGGAGTGCCCGCACACAGGCAGACATGGTAGCACCCTCCTGTGTAGCTGACAGCCTGACACCCAGGGCGGACTGCCCCCCCCAGGCATGCCACTCGATGTCATTGAATTTGTGGGCAGTGGCCAGCGGGGCTCAAGAGGCAGCTGCCTTGGGCCCCCCAGGAGCAACTGGGCCCGGGGCAGCTGCCCCTTTTGCCCCGTGTTAAAGACGGCCCTGCTGATGCCTCAGTGACCCGGAAACCGCTAGGATTCCTGCAATTACAGCATAACAGCTTTCTGCCCATTATTTGTTCTAAATGTTTCCTTTTGAGTGAAAAGAAGAAGAGACTTTACTAGCAGAGACTTACTGCTGTGTTCGACACAATAACCTTACACAGGCAATGATGCCAAATCAATACAGACAAGTAAAAATGAATCCTGCTATTTTCAATGCAGTCAAATATCATTGTCGGGCCCAGCGCTTGTTGAGGTTTGATGGTGACTGTGACATCTGGTTGTCACATTGCTATCAACGTATTATGCTTAAAAATACACCCCATGACGTACCACAGCAAATCTATCTATTGTGTTTTTATAATGTAATGACAGATAATGTATTGAATTTCTATCACAACAAATTGTAGCTCATAGCAAAATTCACAGAAAGTAAGGTCGGTTTAAGACAGTCTGGGAAAAAACAGACATTTGTTAACTGCATTCCCAGACTGACTGCAGCAGCATCCCGAACATGAACTCACTGCATCATAGTGATCTCTGATGCTGTGAGTTTCATTCAACTGAATATAAGCATTAGCTGCAGTTCCCAGGAGTGGCCACTACAGGGTGTTTGGAGCTGTGGTGTCCTAGCTCCGTACATTGTTTACATCGGAACTTGCAGCTGCCGATAACAGCTGATTGGTCATGGGAATTTATGTTGGTCCCAAAAACTGGATTTGACCGCAGCAGTATCAGATCAGGCTACTTCTCTGACATTGGTCTTGTCTGTGGCTACATCTGTTGGCTTTGACTGTGGTTGGTAGAGCATTCGTTTGGTTGTGGGCTTGTGGCAATACGATCTTCTCTCTGACAGATTATGTTCAGTCTTCCACCCCTGAAGAAGCTGCTTGATGGCGATATGCATGGGTGGCTCCCATCCCCACAGCACATGTTCTGTGAGACTTTATTTATTGTTTTTTGGGTGTTTTTTTGCTATGTCCTGCACTTTCATGTGATTTTCACATTATTATTACGTTATTTATATAATTGATTTTTCAGAGCACTTTTGCCCTGGGCTTGTGCTGTTCATTGTGGGGGATTAGCGCATCCTGCTGTGGATGGTTTTTAATTGTTTTTCATTTTTGTTTGCATTTTTGTTTGCATCCTTAAAGGGAACCTGTCATCACCTTTGTGCTGCCCGTACTAACGGCAACATAAAGTAGAGACAGGTGAGTTGATTTCAGCGGTCTGTCATTTATAAGTTAAAAGTAAATGGTTGCCGAGAACCAACATCACAATCATTTTCTGGGCCTGGAAGAGAGTCCCGGCCACCTGAGAAGAGTCCTGGTTATTCATGAATTCCTGCTCTCCTGCCCACCTGCTGATGACTGACAGTCTTCTACCTAGTTTTCTCGCTTTCTCTCTAGAAGAGAACTGCCAATCATCAGCAGATGGGTGAGAGTTCGGGAGATTATGAATTACCAGGACTCTTCTCAGGTAGATTTGACTCTTTTCAGGCCTGGGCTGCCATGATTATGATGCTGGTTCTCAGCAACCACTTACTTTTAGCTCCTGAGTGACACACCGCTTAGATCAGCATTTCTGTCACTATTTTATGCTGCCCTCAGTGAGGTTAGCATAAAGTTGATGACGGGTTCCCTTTAATAAACTATTGTAATTTTGTATGTAGCTTTCATTACCTGTGTACTTAGTTTTTTGTGTGGATACTATTCTTTTACACAGGGCACCACCCTACGATTATTTTGGTGTTGCCCACCTCTGTTGTATGACGCCCAGCCTTGCTAACATTTGCTATTTACAGATTGCCACGGAGTCAGTATACCCTACTGCGAGTAGCCTGCTCCTAAGGAAATCACGGCCCGACTGAATCATCACTTGAATTAAAAAAATAATAATAATTAGAACAATTTTTTACAATCACATAATTTTGTCATACTCAGCGTCAATGGAGAAGGCTCAACCCTTCAAGGAAACGAATATTCCAAAATACTCCCACAGGCTCCATTTTGTTGTACAGAGGGGGCCAATGTGTGGCAAAGGTGTTTGGGTGGGGAGCATGTGCCTCAGGTGCCAGGGGGCACCAACAAGTCACCTAGCCTTTGCATATTAATACAGGGCTAGAGCAGCAAAATGTACCTTCGTCCTGGCTGGAGGAATCCTAGCGACAACTATGTGGTTAACTACTGCAGCAATTAATGCCACCTACGTATGTCGCAGTTTTTTACTGCAGTATGCCCAAAGAACAAGAACAGACAACATAGGCTCGATATTTGCACATTTGTCAAATTTTGAGATAAGTGAGGAGTTAAATTACCATGCTGCTCATGCTCCTAGTTAAGAGCAGTGGTCTGTGCTCTTTGCTCTCGGAGAGCAATCTGCGGCCGTCACAAAACACTTATTTTTGACTTGGTTCAGAGATCACTAACAGTAAACAGCAGTGAGGTGTTACATGAAGCCTTATCACACAATTGGGAGCCCTGCCAATGTATTCCCAAACCAAGTGTAAAGTCCTGCAGCTCTGACTGCATAATGGCATAAATCAAAATCATCTGACAAATCGGATAAAGAAAGGGAATTTTTTTACCTTTTATCTTTGATTCTTAACATTTTCCCTAAATTCTTAATGTCAACGGTGTCCAGACAACATTCTGATTATGGCTCATCTGGGACATTGATTGCTAAAATATGCCATCAATGTCAGATCTGTGACTCGCACCTATCTAGAACGTGGCCCCTTAAGTGAACAGAGAGCAACCAACCATGCCACCTTCCATTTACCAAGCTGATTGCCGGCTTGGCTATTTCTGGTAGGGAATTTCCTATAGTGGTGAATAGAGAGGCGGTCGTGCATGCGCTGTGCTTTCTCCATTCACCTCCATGGGACTTTCAAAAATAGCTGAGTGCGCTCGCTCGGCTATTTATAGGACTCCCATAGCAATGAATAGTCATGCTCTCCTTTACTTTGGGGGCCCCGTTTTGGAGATAGGAGTGAGTTCCATAGCTGGGACCTGCAACTACCTGACATTGATGGCATAAGCTAGCAATCAGTGTCCCAGATGGGCCAACCCCTTTAAGATATATGTCAGAAAGGAAAGTAGTTACAGAAAGCATTGCGTACTCTGGAGGACCACATCAGTGTATTACACAAACAGCCTATTGATTTTAATGAACACTAGGTAATTCTTCGTTACTCCTCTGGAGGCACTGCAGGAAAATTGAAAACACCCCAACATCTGATTGCTCAAGATCCCCATTGTGAAAATGTCTCTTATGAGCTTATTATCAGTCAAAGCCTCTATGAATCTTCCAACCAACCCACTTTTGCCTTTTTCAAACAACTTAATTTTTGGTGTACCGTACATTTAGGGGCATATTTATTAAGACCGGCGTTTTAGACACCGGTCTTAATAAAGCCCTAAGCACCGAAGTTATGAAGAGGCTCAGGCCTCTCCATAACTTTGGTGCATCTAGAGCCAGTTCTAAATGTAAGACAGCTTCCGAGCCGTCTTACATTTAGACCATTTTCTACGCCTAAAACAGGCACGTCCACAATTTTAGACTTAGCGTGAGCGGGGATTAGTATTTCAGTATAGTAAATGACCCCCTTAATTTTTCCTTTTTTAGCTTGAAGAGGGAATCAATGTTATTACTTACAGTACTCTATTATTCTCAGACCTCTTACTATCCTGTCCACTTTTTTTTACTGTTTATGTCATTTTTTGGTAGTATTTATATTTTTCCATGACTAACATTTTCTGTATACGGGCATGCTATATTTCAACTGAGATCTAAGCCTTGACTTTATTGCAGCAGGATTTTCATAATACGTATGATAAGCTTCATGAATTTAGAAAGCAATTCCATTAGTCGATTATATTAAATAAGGCAGGCATTCAGAGCCTATTTATTTATGTCATATTCTCATAAACTCTGAGGAAATGACTTTGGTATTTGAACTCTTTAAGTTGATCACATTTCAGAGGATCTCTAAATCATATATGAGAGTTATTTTATCCTTCATTAGCTTATAATCATTTAAGACCAGTATTTCTATAAGTCACATCATAATTAAAGTCCTATGCAGTGTCGAATAATAATCCTATAAGATCCTCAAATAATAACAATATACAGAGCCAAAATAACAGTGCCACCCAGTTCATAAATACTAGTCCTATACAGTGTCCAATGTCTGGTAGTCCTGTCAAATAATATGGAAAATTCCAAAACTTTTTAGATAAAGCGGAAGATTTAAAATCCCATGGACTTGGCAAAAAAAAGTTTTAGACATTTTAAACACCATTGCAGCTAGATTTAGCCACAGCTGGCTTTTTACACCAGTTTCCAAAAACGAGGTGTAACCATGACGGGGTGTGGGCAGGGCCATCAGCCCTGACATATTTGTCATCATTTACACTAAAAACCGAAATAAATGATGATCGAAATCTACCCCAGCTACAAGCTGTGGCTCGTCATAATTTGAATGCCTGCCCCGGCAGCACAGGACCCAACAAATGGGGCGGGTCACACTCTGGTCATGATAAATTAGGGCCAACGTTCTTAAAGTTCAGTGTTTAAAGGGGTTGTTTTACCGCAAACATTGGTAGCATTTCGTTAGGACGATCCCATAGGTGTGACTATATCCCATAGATAGGACCCACACCTATCTTTAGAACGGAGTGTGGCGCATGTGCAGCAGCCCTCTATTCTTTTCTACAGGAGTGCCAAAAAATAACTGAGCACTGCGCTCGGCTATCTTCGGAAGTCCCATAGAAATTAATGGAGAGAGCACCGAGTAAGCGCGGTCACCAATCCAGCTCATTTCACGTCTATGGAACTGAGGAGATAGCAAAGCCTGCACTCGACTATTTTCAGCACTTTGATAAAAATGAACGGAGGGCGGCAGGGGAAGCAGGTGCGTTCTTGTTCACTTTAGGAGCCCCATTCTAGAGATAGGTGCGGGTCCCAGAGGTGGGACTCACACCTATCTGACATTGGTGGCATATCCTAGCGATATACCAGAAATGTTTGAGACCACCCCTTTAGGGCTCATTCACAAACTGCGAATCCGCAAAACACGGATACCTGCCCGTGTGTGTTCTGCAATTTGCGGACCGCACATGGCCGACGCTACTATAGAAAATGCCTATTGCGGACAAGAATAGGATGTGCTCTATTTTTTTGGCGGGGCAACCGATGCAGACAGCACACGCTTTTGCGGCCCTATTGAAATTAATGGGTCCACACCCGTTCTGCGCCCCTTAATCATAGTATTATTAGTGAAGTTTTATTATAGAATCTAGCACACTGATTTTTATTTACTCTTGCCCTCAGAAATTACCATTATTCAACGACACGATAACGAATATGTTAAATCTGGTTTCCTCTTTCCATCTAGACATTCACATGTGGTACTTAGATTTTTTAATGTTGCTGAATAACCCAAGCATACTATGTGCATATTGGATTTTATGAACCTGATCAAACTATATTTTCTGTAAATTTATTGAATGAGTGTTAAAGGGGTTTTATTTTCACATTCGCTTTAATTGGAGCAGAGCTGCAGTTACCGACTCCCTCCACTGCACAGTGGATGGCGCTGCAGAACACCTATTTCCCAGGGATGTTGGGTGTCAGACCACCAGTGAATTGAAAGCAATGGCCTATCCTGAGGACGACCCTTTTAAAGTGATAACATTGTAATGAATAAGCCAATAATGATCAGAATTGTGATTACTTTACCTAGGGCCCTATTTAAGGTATCGCTGGATCGGATTATAATGATAGCATTGAAGTTAGTATATTTCCACCGATATAAATTAGTGTCATGAAGCCTTAGAAAAAGCATAAAAGCAGGCAAGATCATATTTTCTGTAATGCAGTGAAATTGATATTATATTACAGTGTATTGTAGTGTATTAAAAACAGCTACGGGTTTGAAAAAAAAGAAGCTTTTTTATTTCCGCTAAAGTAAATGATTTAGACAGATTGATAGAGTGAAATGCAGGGAGTTCAGGACAAATCATTTTTGCATAATGCATTGCTCAAAGGACATCTCAGCCGTCATTATAAAATGAATACTTAGTGTTGACAGATTAATGACCAGTCCCGGATTAAATTGTTCAACCTCTTTGTTGCATTTGTACTGAAGCCAATATATATATATTGGGAATTGAGCGTCCTGTCTGTGTGCAGAGGTTTATGTGATTTTATTCCCTTCCTTTAAACGGTTAACTCATTACTAAGAAATAGGAGGACAATCCTCCCTCCAGAAACAAGCAATGGAAATGAAGTGAATCGCTAAGCAGACGTCTGCTATTTAGCTTGTTTTGGATGTCTGTATAACTGTGCGCTCATTGATTGTACAATCATTTTCATTTGTAACATTGGTTGTGCAAATTTACATGAAATTAACTTCTCATTTTACTGTTGTTAATTGTCTAACCAGCAGGATTAAAGGGTATGTAGAGTTTTACAACCAATTTTATAAAAACGAACTAAATAAAAAAATCAATTAGCATTGATTATTGGAACGGAATATGACGGCAGGATCAGACTACTTACGGTTTGTTTGTTGTCTGTAACCATGGAGACACATACAGATGTGCTCTGGTGAAACTGCGTTTATGCATTACTATACAACAAACAAGAGCAATCCAATAACAGAGCAGGACAGCAACAGTTTTACTATGGTGGTTCATGGCTGCCGTTGTCCAGAGCTCACAGTGTGTGAGCTAGGACGATTGTGCATTGTATCTCTCCTCCTTCTGTAGCACAGTAAGGGTTAATCCTCCTTCATTTGTATGTGCCCTATATGCCCTGCTATATTTTATGTGTTGTGTGCCCCATCCCTTGCCTGGGCTATAGGTTCTGTCTGTTCTTTCTAGTTATAATCTATAATCCTGTCTGCCTGAACCATGTTCTGCCTGACTTCTGAGTCTGTTTGTCTGCCATCTGAACTGACCTGTACCTGTTACCCAAATCTGCTTGACTTCTTGTGCTCTGTCTTCTGCCTGTTGTCTGGATACTGACTTTGTGCCTCCTGTCCTGATCCTGGGACTATTTCTTGAATTTGCATGTACTTTGTCTGTCTTACCTCAGGCTAGTTCTGACTATGTGCTTTACCTGGTCCCTTGGTGCTTTGCATCACTGTGTCTGATCCCAGTGGGTCAGCTGCCAATTACACAGGGAGAATTCAAAGAGCCTGGTGGCTCCCCTGCAACAAAAGCCAGATCTCTGTATAGGGTATAAAGAGGACCACTAGGACAATGCCCTCAAGAATAGCCCAAAGTCAAACCAGTTAGTTGGTACACTGTTTCCACAACCATTGTTCTCAACCAACAGGAAAATTATACTTCTGCTATGCTGCAGGTCCATTATTAAAATAAATACACAATGCAACAGCACTCAGCAAACATGGAATATATGAACTAATACTATATTAACTACATAAAATAAAAATGAGTTACTTAGCAAATACAATTATATTTAGATCAAAATCATTTGCGCCCATTCACTATGGCAAGTTGACCTCTTTTGGATGGGAATCTGCTCTAAATACCTCTCCTTCTGCAGGACTCAAATGAACAGGCCTCAAATGAATGAGGGCGAATGGGCTTCACATATATACTGAACCTGCTCTATATGATACCTCTCCCTGTGCCAATGGGTCTCAAATGTATTCAGGAAGAGAAAGCTTTAGTTATAAACTGCACTAAATAGAAAACAGCCTGTGACAAAGATGGGTTTGTTAGGAGTACAGAACCAAAAAGGGAGGCAGCAAGATCTCCAAATGCATACTGCTAAAATAAAAGACAAAGGTGGGCTGCTTTCATACAGTCAGTGTTTGGTCAGAGTTTGATCAGTGATTGTGAGCCAAAACCAGATGTAGATCAGAAAAACAGAACATCCTGCGGTTTTCTCCCCCGGGCACACCCAGGTTGTGGCCTCCTTGCTGGTGTAAAATGGGGTGCACTTGGTGTCAAAATGGTTAGGGTCAAAGGTTAATATTTAGCTGAAGTTTTTACTGAACAGCAAGTTCTAAACAATGATCCACATAAAAATGGATGCACTGTTCTTAAATAGTTCTGGGCGGACTCAAAGGGGTTATTTTCAGGTCCCTTTTAAAATGAACCTTATTACTGTACATACTAATCCAGCATAGGAGTGCAATTCCTCACAAAATATATCCCTACTGTGGGATGTAGACCCTAAGACAGAAACACAATCTGGCATGACTGGGAGCCAGAATCCTTTATGCCCAGCCAAGGGCTGTGAAGTCCAGAAGCCATAAACATGTATTACTGTCACAGACTACTTCAAGGCACCCTCTTTTTTGGCTGCTCAATCTTCTCAGTAGTTCTTTTCTACTCTCAGTCTCATGGGTTCCCTTGAGTCCACCCTGGGTCCCAAAATGCCAACTGTGTATGCCACAGGACTGCAGATACCTGGAAGCTACTCACACTTTAAACAGCTCTCTCTAATTCACTTAACTGTAAGGAGCCAAGTCCAGGGGTTAGGGCTCATCTCTTCCTAGAGATTATCTCTAGGGATGAGCGAATCGACTTCGGATGAAACATCCAAAGTTGATTCGCATAAAACTTCATTCTAATATTGTAGGGAGCAGGAGCTCCGTACAGTATTAGAATGTATTGCCTCCGAAGAGCCAAAGTTATTGGTTCGCAACGTCTCTCATAATAATTTCATAAATTATTTGTACTGTACAAAACCATTTCCCGAACTCGGGTTCGGTTTCAAGGTACCACTTGGAACTGAACCCGAATTCGGGAAATTATTTGTTACAGTACAAATTAATTTATGAAGTTATTACACAAAGTTTCGTGGTTCATCGCGAGACAATAACTTTGGCTCATTGGAGCCAATACATTCTAATACTGTACGGAGCTCCTGCTCCGTACAGTATTAGAACAAAGTTTTATGCGAATTGACTTCAGATGTTTCATCCGAAGTCGAGTCACTCATCCCTAATCTCCATGAGCTGGAAATTGACCTGGTAATTTAGCCTTACAATGAGTTCAAATAACAGGAGAACAGTACCGGTTCCGAATAAAAGCAGAACTGGAAGTGCGGGATGTATACAAATACACTGCAAAGGGTGCTGCAGGGGTTCAGAAACAGACCCAGGGCAAGAAATAAAGTAAGATTTACAACATATATACAATTATGGAAAGTAACATAAAAAGATGTTTTGAGGATCGAGGTCTAGGAAAATCCCTTAAATTATATAAACAAATATCATAAAACTCATTAAAAAAATGAAAACAGAGTACAGTATAATAAAAAAAAAAAGTAATCATGGGAAGATGTTTTTAACAATTTTTGTTGAATTTTATGATTTTTTTATACACAGTAATTCATTTTATCATTACCATTAAACTTTTTTTTACTATAAATATATAGTGGATTATTCTTAAGGTGTCTAAAGAGCCAATGCTTAAACTTAAAACACACACAGACACAATTGCTTAAGCGCCATTTACTAGTGTCACGTTGGATTCTGAATATTTTCCAATACCTTTTCTACAAAAATAACGAAATGACAGGGGATTACAGCAACCCCCTTTTTAACCCCTTAAGGACATAGGGCGTACCGGTACGCCCTATTTCCCGAGTCCTTAAGGACCAAGGGCGTACCGGTACGTCCTAACTTAAAATCTTAATTCCGGCGCCGCTGGGGTTAATCGGAACGGGATTTCGGCTGAAATCATTCAGCCGGCATCCCGTAACAACGCAGGGGGGGGTCATTTGACCCCCCCGTATCGGCGATCGCAGAAAACCGCAGGTCAATTCAGACCTGCGGTTTGCTGCGCTTTTTGCCGTTTCTGATCCCCGCGGTCCCTGACCGCGGGGATCAGAAACTTCAGAGTGCCCGAAATCAATATTGTTAACCCCCCCCCTGCACCCCTGCACGATTTGATGGCGGCGGGTGGTGCAGGGGGGGTGTCGCATGCAGTGGGGGCGTTGCGGGAGGCGGGCGGTGCGGCAGGCGGGATCGCGATCCCCCGCCCGCCTCCCATTGCATAATCGTTGGTGTACAGTGGGTATACCAGGGTGCCAGCACATTGCTGGCACCCTGGTATAAACGGCTGACATCGTTGATGCGATGTCAGCCGTTTAACCCTTTCCATACAGCGGTCCGTACGGACCGCTGTATGGAAAAGGTTAACAGTAAGAGGGAGCTCCCTCCCTCTCTGATCGGGGGGCTGCTGTGCCTTTGCAGCCCCCCGATGGGAGAAGGAGAGAGCCCCCAGACAGCCCCCCCAGAACCCCGTCCTTACCCTTCCCCGTCTGCGAAGTTCTGACCATAACTGAGCAGACGGGGAAGGTTCCCATGGCAACAGGACGCCTGATCAGGCGTCCTGCTGTCCATGGTGCTGAACAGATCTGTGCTGAAAGCATAGACCTGTTCAGTGTAAGTAAAATACAGTGCAGAAACCTATATAGGTTCAGTTCTGTATTTTACAGACATCAGACCCACTGGATCTTCAAGAACCAAGTGGGTCTGGGTCAAAAAAATCAAATAAAAAGTGAAAAAAGTTAAGATAAAAAAAAAAACATTTATCACTGAATAAAAATTAAAAAAATAAAATACACTACACATATTAGGTATCGCCGCGTCCGTAACGACCTGATCTATAAAATGGTCATGTTACTTTCCCCGCACAGTGAACGCCATAAAAATAAAAAAATAAAAACTATGAGAAAATTGAAATTTTGCCCACCTTACTTCCCAAAAAAGGTAATAAAAGTGATCAAAAAAGTCGCATGTACGCCAAAATAGTACCAATCAAACCGTCATCTCATCCCGCAAAAAATGAGACCCTACTCAAGATAATCGCCCAAAAACTGAAAAAACTATGGCTCTTAGACTATGGAAACACTAAAACATGATTTTTTTTGGTTTCAAAAATAAAATCATTGTGTAAAATGTACATAAATAAAAATAAAGTATACATATTAGGTATCGCCGCGTCCGTATCGACCGGCTCTATATAAATATCACATGACCTAACCCCTCAGGTGACCACCGTAAAAAAAAAAAAAAAAAAACTGTGTAAAAAAAGCAATTTTTTGCCATCTTACGTCACAAAAAGTGTAATAGCAAGCGATCAAAAAGTCATATGCACCCCAAAATAGTGCCAATCAAACTGTCATCTCACCCCGCAAAAAATTAGACCCTACTCAAGATAATCACCCAAAAACTGAAAAAACTATGGCTCTTAGACTATGGAGACACTAAACAATTTTTTGGTTTTCAAAATGAAGTTATTGTATAAAACTTACATAAATAAAAAAAATTGTATACATATTAGGTATCGCCGCGTCCGTGACAACCTGCTCTATAAAATTACCACGTGATCTAACCTGTCAGATGAATGTTGTAAATAACAAAAAAAAAAAACATGCCAAAAAAGCTATTTCTTGTTACCTTGCCGCACAAAAAGTGTAATATAGAGCAACCAAAAATCATATGTACCCTAAACTAGTACCAACAATACTGCCACCCTATTCCGTACTTTCTAAAATGGGGTCACTTTTTTTGGAGTTTCTACTCTAGGGGTGCATCAGGGGGGCTTCAAATGGGACATGGTGTCAAAAAACCAGTCCAGCAAAATCTGCCTTCCAAAAACCGTATGGCATTCCTTTTCTTCTGCACCCTGCCGTGTGCCCGTACAGTAGTTTAGGACCACATATGGGGTGTTTCTGTAAACTACAGAATCAGGGCCATAAATAATGAGTTTTGTTTGGCTGTTAACCCTTGCTTTGTTACAGGAAAAAAAATATTAAAATGGAAAATCTGCCAAAAAAGTGAAATTTTGAAATTGTATCTCTATTTTCCATTGAATCTTGTGCAACACCTAAAGGGTTAACAAAGTTTGTAAAATCAGTTTTGAATACCTTGAGGGGTGTAGTTTCTTAGATGGGGTCACTTTTATGGAGTTTCTACTCTAGGGGGGCATCAGGGGGGCTCCAAATGGGACATGGTGTCAAAAAACCAGTCCAGCAAAATCTGCCTTCCAAAAACCGTATGGCATTCCTTTCCTTCTGCGCCCTGCCGTGTGCCCGTACAGTAGTTTACGACCACATATGGGGTGTTTCTGTAAACTACAGAATCAGGGCCATAAATAATGAGTTTTGTTTGGCTGTTAACCCTTGCTTTGTTACTGGAAAAAAAATATTAAAATGGAAAATCTGCCAAAAAAGTGAAATTTTGAAATTATATCTCTATTTTCCATTGAATCTTGTGCAACACCTAAAGGGTTAACAAAGTTTGTAAAATCAGTTTTGAATACCTTGAGGGGTGTAGTTTCTTAGATGGGGTCACTTTTATGGAGTTTCTACTCTAGGGGTGCATCAGGGGGGCTTCAAATGGGACATGGTGTCAAAAAAACTGTCCAGCACAATCTGGCTTCCAAAAACCATACGGCGCACCTTTCACTCTATGCCCCGCTGTGTGGCCGTACAGTAGTTTATGGCCACATATGGGGTGTTTCTGTAAACAGTAGAGTCAGGGCAATAAAGATACAGTCTTGTTTGGCTGTTAACCCTTGCTTTGTTAGTGGAAAAAATGGGTTAAAATGGAAAATTAGGCAAAAAAATGAAATTCTCAAATTTCATCCCCATTTGCCAATAACTCTTGTGCAACACCTAAAGGGTTAACGGAGTTTGTAAAATCAGTTTTGAATACCTTGAGGGGTGTAGTTTCTTAGATGGGGTCACTTTTATGGAGTTTCTACTCTAGGGGTGCATCAGGGGGCTTCAAATGGGACATGGTGTCAAAAAAACTGTCCAGCAAAATCTGGCTTCCAAAAACCATACGACGCACCTTTCACTCTACGCCCCGCTGTGTGGCCGTACAGTAGTTTATGGCCACATATGGGGTGTTTCTGTAAACAGCAGAGTCAGGGCAATAAAGATACAGTCTTGTTTGGCTGTTAACCCTTGCTTTGTTAGTGGAAAAAATGGGTTAAAATGGAAAATTAGGCAAAAAAATGAAATTCTCAAATTTCATCCCCATTTGCCAATAACTCTTGTGCAACACCTAAAGGGTTAACGGAGTTTGTAAAATCAGTTTTGAATACCTTGAGGGGTGTAGTTTATAGAATGGGGTCATTTTTGGGTGGTTTCTATTATGTAAGCCTCGCAAAGTGACTTCAGAGCTGTAGTGGTCCCTAAAAATTTGGTTTTTGTAAATTTCTGAAAAATTTCAAGATTTGCTTCTAAACTTCTAAGCCTTGTAACATCTCCAAAAATTAAAATATCATTCCCAAAATAATTCAAACATGAAGTAGACATATGGGGAATGTTAAGTCATCACAATTTTTTGGGGTATTACTATGTATTACAGAAGTAGAGAAACTGAAACTTTGAAATTTGCTCATTTTTCCAAATTTTTGGTAAATTAGGTATTTTATTATGCAAAAAAATTAATTTTTTTGACTTTTTTTTACTAGTATCATGAAGTACAATATGTGACGAAAAAACAATCTCAGAATGGCCTGGATAAGTCAAAGCGTTTTAAAGTTATCACCACTTAAAGTGACACTGGTCAGATTTGCAAAAAATGGCCTGGTCCTTAAGGTGAAAATGAGCCCGGTCCTTAAGGGGTTAACAACATGTTGCATATGAATGAACATTATGATATATTTTAGATGTCACTCGCCTTTACCACTAAGCCAAGGAGAATAATTTGACAAAGCTGCACTCGCTCTGTTCCCTGCTGTGCTCTGGCAATGATTTCTTTCAAGTGGTATTTCAGAAACAACCTTTCTGGGAATATCTGACACAGGAAAGAGGAAGTAGCCAAGTCTATGTCCCAAGGTGCCACCGCGCAGATGAAAACTGTGAAATCCTCTTGTAATTATTTTGACAAGAGAAGGAAACGTCTTAACAAACTGCTAGTGACCCCGGCAAAACAAAATTCTCCTGGGCCGGTGTAAGACAGGATGAATCTAACACCAAACCAAGCCATACATGTGTCGGTAATACACATTTCACATAGAGGTCACGTCTTCTTGTGTAATGATGGTGACTCTGATGCTAAGGTTAGTTTTCTGCGCACCTGGAAATGAAAACAAAATGACAGCCATTGTCGAAGGGATTGCAGTGGAGAACAGAGTGACGAGACGTGGAAGTGAGCTATTAGACAATTATATGAAAACATACCCGGAGACGGCTGCCGATATGTTAAGATTGGCCTGTATAGTTCTAGGGAGGTCTATGAATGATTGCTACATGGTTCTCATTATTAACAAAAAAAATTGTGTTTTCTGTTTTATTTTTTTTATTTTATTTTTTTAGCAAGTATTTTAAAGTTGGCTGTCCAGTACATATGGACCACGGCCTAAACGATGAACCTGCTGTATTCTTTAATTACTTCTATTAATGGCACATTATTTTTGTGTGCCAATTTTACCGCAAGAAACTAAAATATTAAAGGCGCTGTCTGAGATTTTGATATTGATGACCTATCCTTAGTTGTTTGAAGAGGCTGCAATGATCCTTCCTAGGCCAGTGATGTCACGTTCATCCAGGGGCGTAGCTATAGGGGGTGCAGAGGTAGCAGTCACTACAGGGCCCAGGAGCCTGAGGGGGCCTAAAGACCCTTGTGCCACATAAGAAGACACTGCTATTATAGAATAGTGCAGTCAGGTCAAGTTACACCTCTGGCTGGACAGAAGAATTTGGCATGTCCGGGTTGGGGGGGGGGTTGTTTCAATTTTTGCCTCAGGCAGCACAAAGGCTATGTGCTTTCCTTACCCCTGGCCACAAAGCACTGAGCGAAGGGGGACCAAGCTGAACTCTTGCACCAGGGCCCATGAGCCTTTAGCTACGCCCCTGCGTTCATCGATCATATGGCCAAAATGCAGCTCAGTCCTATTCAAGTGTGTGACAGACAGTGGGTGTGCCAACTAACCAGTTTGACTTTGGTCTAAACCTAAGGGCATTTTCCTGACAGCCACCTGGTATTCACCCTTTAACCCCTGTACAGGGATGAGGGTTGAGCTACAATACCAGGTGCAGCTGCTATCCAATGCATGGCACTGTGCTTGGTAAGCCGTGAGGAGTCTGTAAAGCTCACCAGAGCACCACAGTCTTCTCAAACAACTGACCAGCATGGTTGCTAGGTGTTGGACCCCTACCAATCTGATATGAATGACCTATCCTGAGGATAGGTCATCAATATCAAGATTAGAGATGAGTGAATTTTACAAAAATTCGATTCACCGGTTCGCCAATTTTTTGGGAAAAATTAGCTTCGATCCGAATTTATTTGCGGTGAATTATGTTAAAAAAAGCGGCTATTTTCTGGCTGCTGAGAGCCTTTATAGTGGTGTAGAACACTGTGACTTGCAGTAACATGCATAGGGAGTCCACTGTGGTAGTGAAATAATACTGTGAGTCCATATGACATGCAGATGACAGGCATCGCTCTTAGAATCACTGCACACTTCACTTATTTGGACAGTCACGGGGCCAAAACTGACCAAATAACTCCAGTATGAACTCAGCCTTACAGGTCAATGTTAGTGCCAAGAAGAAGCTGACTTCTTTTACACTCTCATCTTCTGATTCACATAGATGTCTATAGACCCTGTTATATTAAATGCTTATGTTTTGATCCATAAGAACAATAGCGCACAAAAAAATGATCTTTTCTGTGGAGCATCCACCTTCACTCGGTCAGCATTTGGTCACTAATCCATCAGTATTGCTAATGCCCAAAAAAACAGGAGTGGATTCTAAACAGAGATGACACGTGAACGGAATATTTGAAAGTCTTCTGTATTTTGTACCCACTCCTGCTTTTGGCTACTAAATCACAAGCCAATTCTGATGGGACCATACAGGCCTTACAGCTGCTACACAGACAGGATCCGTTGTGCGTCTCATTTTACCTTTCTTCTGACAGATCAGATGAAGGGTCAAATAAATGATGATGTCAGCCAAGCCAAAAAGGCTAAATAGTGGCCCAGTCACGAAGTAGGAATGGTTTGAACAGTACGAGAAGTCCACAGAGTGGCCCTGTGACATAGTGGTGAGGGGAAAGCAGCATGAGGAGACCACAGAGTGGCCCAATTACAGTCTGTAGGTGGTGGCAGCATCAGGAGGCCACAGAGTGGCAAGATGACATAGTGTGGAGGTGTCAGCAACATGAGGAGACCACAGAGTGTCAAGGTGACATAGTGTTGAGGTGGAAGCAGCATGAGGAGACCACAGAGTGGCCCAATCACAGAGTCTGTAGGTGGACAATGTCGCTGGACCAACGGCGTGGCAACGTGGAGGCGGAAGCGGCATCACCTGGCTAAGTTGCTGGTGTGGCTGCGCAGGAACCACATTCACCCAGTAGGCCATAAAGGACATGTATTGTCCCTGACCGTAGTTACAGCTCCACACGTCGGTGCTGCCGTGCACTTTGGCAGACACCGACTGGCTGAAGGACTGGCCCACCTTCTGTTCTACATATTTGTGCAGGGCTGGTACTATCTTTTTGGCAAATAAATAATGGATTAGGACACTCCACCTCAGCTCAGCACAAGCCATCAGTTCTCTGAAAGGAGCAGAGTTGTCTCTTGGCAATCGCTTCTGTGTTCGATTGCTGATGGAATGTGTTACTTGGAGGAGGAGCAGGAGCATCAGGACCAGCAGATGATGGGAAGGACAGACAGCTCCCTTCGGCTGAGGTGGTGGAGGCCTTGACTGTCAGAAACCGGGTGCGTGCCAGTGGGTGATTCAGCGGTTACTGCTGCAGGCTGGACCACCACATCAAAGCCATGGTTCTCCCAGGCCACTTTATGGTGACGCTGCATATGTTGACACAGGTGCGTACTGCCAACATGCACCCTGGCCACGCTTCACCCTCTGCCCACAGATTCTACATACGGCCATGTTCACCTCCTCCGGCAGCTTAAAAAAACTGCCACACTGCCGAGTAGATGATTTTACCCTCAACACTACGCACTGACTGACTGCTACCAACGCTGCCTCCTTGAGCCCCTGCACCGCTACTTACCGGGCAGGTAGTCTCCTGCGAAGTGGGTGGTCTACCCCAGGCACATTTGGATCCCGACCTCCCACTGCTGCCACACTGCTGACTCCCGACCACGCTAGCGACTTGCTGGCTCTGCCGCTGGCTCATGGGCAAGCTGCCAACCTCTTCTCTCTCGTTGATGAAGCCCCTTCGCCACCTGGCTCCCAAGTGCAATCAGCTACATCATCATCAAGTAATGTCTGCACATCACTGATGTCCTCCTCAACCATCTCTGGGTCAGATCCTGACCGCTCCAACACCAGCTCCCACGCCACTCTCCTCATCACTACTTGCCCGCCTAGCAGGGGAAGCGACGGATGTCTCCTCCAGATCTTGGCTGGGCAGCTGCTGACCGCCCTCTAGTAGCTCTTCCTCGCTTAAAAGTGGAGCTGAGCCTACAGCATATAATACTTCTCATGGTGAGGGAACAGAAAAGGACAGAGGCAGGATGAGGACAGATGAGGGCACAGGGCCTGCTCCTGGGCCATGCCAACTAAGGGTTCTGTCTGATGAACCCACTGACTCTTGGCTGGGGGTGTCTGATGTAAGTTGAAGATCGAGTCAACAATTCAAGAACCGCTGGGTTGCTGGTCACGACACCACCGCTGGCTGACACTGGGAGCTCAGGCCTCTCGAAGTTACCCCTGCTGCCATGGCCCCTTACTCTGCTGCAACCTCTGCCTGCCAGAAACATTTAGGCCCCTGCCACTCTCCTGTGCAGGGCCTGACACTTCTCTGCCTGACATACTGCCAAATGTTAGATCTAATATTTTTAATTTCCCCACTAATACACAGCAAACAGGACTTTAGAATATATTACTACACCACTAAATGACAAATAGGCCCAAATTTTTTTCTATTTTTACACAAAAGGCTTTTCAACAGATAAGTGCAACGATGAAAGGCGAATATAGCTGTATTTCGCCAGTAATACACGGCAAACTGGGCTGTAAAATATCTGTCACGGTAAGTGGGGATAAGAGGAACACCAAATAAACAAACAGCGACAGGAAAACAGACTAAGCCTCAAAGCTAGGTAAGAGGGAATGGTAACCTCCTAACAATCCCTGAGCCTCTTCCTGACTGCTGACAGTATGAGCAAGTCCTGATGGTGAACGAACTCATACGCTGGAACCTATGCCCTGCTGACACTGTCGCAAACCCTAACTTAGGGAGCGGGGAGTGAGACAGCCGGTACCTTCCACCATGAAGGGACCAGCGTCTCCCTGAGACCTAGAAACAACACACACACCAAGGAGAAACAGAACTTAGCTTGAGATGAGAGGGAAGCAGATGATCCACAAACAACCAGCATAGAACTGCAGAAGGAAAATATCTACCGCAAAGTCAGCAGTAAGAGGCGGACGTAAATAGAGCCTCTTCACAGATAACGAGCAGAATCTGTGGAGAGGTGGGATCCTGCCAGCAACAACAAACAAAGGAAACACAGAAAGACCTGTCAGATAGACTCACGTGCCGCAAGTCTATCCGATCTTCTCAGATCTCTCACAGGGGAGGCAGTGACAATAGTGACTGCACCGCAGAATGGCAATTAGAGCCAGTTTTTTCCCTATTTTTACACAAAAGGCTTTTCAACAGATAAGTCCAACGATAAAAGGCAAATATAGTTGTATTTTGCCAGTAATACACGGCAAACTGGGCTGTAATATATCTTAATGCACCGCAGAACGGCAATTAGGCCCAATTTTTTTTCTATTTTTACACAAAAGGCTTTACAACAGATAAGTGCAATGCAGGACGGCGAATATATTAGTATTTCGCCAGTAATACATGGCAAACTGGGCTGTAAAATATCTCACTGCACCGCTAGGCGGCAAATATATTTTTCCTTTTTAAACTAATACACGCAAAAAAGGGCTTTAAAACAGATAACTGCACCACTAGGTGGCAAAGATATTTTTTATTTTTCCACTTAGGGTACTTTCACACTAGCGTTATTCTTTTCCGGTATTAAGTTCCGTCCTAGGGGCTCAATATCGGAAAAAAAAACTTTAGTTTTATCCTAATGCATCTGAATTGAGAGCAATCCATTCAGTATGCATCAGGATGTCTTTAGCTCAGTCACTCTTACGGAACACTTGCCAGAATGCTGAATCCAGCATTATTTTCCATTGAAATGCATTAATGCCGGATCCGGCACCAAGTGTTCCGGCAAAACTGATCCGGTTTCCCAATCTGCGCATGCGCAGACCTTTAAAAATGTAAAAAAAAGTATAAATACCGGATCCGTTTTTCCAGATGACACCAGAAAGACGGATCCGGTATTGCAATGCATTTGTGAGACAGATCCACATTCGGATCTGTCTACAAATGCTATCTGTTTGTGCACGGATTTCCGGATCCTCACAATGCAAGTGTGAAAGTACCCTAATACACGCAAAAAAGGGCTTAAAAAAGATAACTGCACTGCTGAGCGGCAAATACATTTTTTCTTTTTCCACTAATACACGCAAAAAAGGGCTTTAAACCAGATTACTGCACCACAGAGCGGCAAAGATATTTTACTTTTGCCACTAATACACGACAAAAAGGGCTGTAATTTTCGCACTTCACTACACAACGACTAATAAGCCATTTTTTTCCCCATACAAGCCAAAAAATGTTTTAGAACATATAACTGCTCCGTCCAAGTGTAAATAAAATGTAGAAATATTTCCTTGTAATAACCCCTGTTGATGCCTGGTAAAGCAGTACTTGCACCCTAATAAGAACGGTTTGCTGGAATTACAGCGCTGTATAATGGCAATTTGTATCGCCAGACAGTAATGCAAGGTGTAATAGGATTGTTCCTATTAACTAGGCTGTCACGTCCTCGACTGAACCCTGTTCAACAGAGATGCAGTGGAATGATTCCTCCCTTTCCTTTCCCTACACCTTGAATAATCTTTCCCTGCACTTGTAGTTTTTTTTGGGGGGGCACAATGACGTTTTTTTCTATCACTGTCCCTAGCGCCTGCTGACACGTCTCTCTCTGCACTAAGTACACTGGTGAATGGCAGAATCTAAGATGGCTGCCATATTTATAGGGCTGCAAGCATGTCAATCTAGGTGATCCTGCCTTACCAGAGTTCCTTTCTCCATGTCCTTACACGTGCAGCAGCCATTTTAGGAAAAATGCGTTTCGTTGCCACAAAGCGCGAGGAAATTCGCATTCTGTGCGACTCTAATTTTTCCTGGAATTCGTAACAAATTCCACTTCATCAGCTTCCACTGCGTGAAAGAGTGACAAGCCCCGTTCCGGACAGCAGAGACGCGGAGAATTAACATGATTGACAATGCTCTGTGCCTCTTTGCGACCGTTTTACTACAAAATCACGGTGACAACTTTATCTCACTGTGATTTTGTAGCAAAAAGATCACAGAGAGGCAAAGAGCATGATCAATCATGTTAATGCTCCGCGTCTCTGCTGTCCGGAACGGGGCTTGGCTCTCTTTCACGCAGTGGATTACCTGCACGGCATCCGCTCGTGTGAAAGAGCCCTTAAAGAGGTTTTTTGAGATCATGATTAAAGATGAGCGAATTGAAGCTGATGAAGTGGAATTTGTTACGAATTCCAGGAAAAATTAGAGTCGCACAGAATGCGAATTTCCTCGCGCTTTGTGGCAACGAAACGCATTTTTCCTAAAATGGCTGCTGCACGTGTAAGGACATGGAGAAAGGAACTCTGGTAAGGCAGGATCACCTAGATTGACATGCTTGCAGCCCTATAAATATGGCAGCCATCTTAGATTCTGCCATTCACCAGTGTACTTAGTGCAGAGAGAGACGTGTCAGCAGGCGCTAGGGACAGTGCTAGAAAAAATGTCATTGTGCCCAAAAAAAACAAAAACTCGGATGTAACACTTCTATTGTAAATAAGTGTGAAAACAATATTTTGGGCATATGCACCTCATCATTACTCTTGATAAATACAATTTATTTCCAAACGTGAGCATTTTCTACTGAATCTAATCCAATATTAGCTCCATCTGTTCAGCATCAGACTATGCATGACGCTTTATTAAATATTATTGATCACGTAGAAGAACCAAGCGGCACCAGTTTATCATAGCAGCACAATAGTGAGGTCCTCCCAAGAACAGCTGGAACCAGTAATTGTGCCTTTAAGTGATATAATGCACTTGGGTATATTATAATAATGTACTCATTAAGATCTCTTCTGCCTCCTGTCTATGAGTCCTTCAGAACTTTACGTTTCCTGATGCACCATAAATCGTTTTCAATAAGTTTCACCAAAGAATCCTCAGCGAGATCCAGTTTAAAATGTCCCTTTGACCTGATGAGCTGCAGTACTCAGCTGGAACAGACAGTAATATTAGATACCGAGGAAAAACTCGATGTGCACTGCATTAAATTGAAAACCTAAATCTCAGTCTGAAAATGCTGATCGCATTGAATTTCATCATCTCAACCAATCGTATGGAAATGGCTGATTTCACACAGGTTGGACACGCAAAACATACTTAAGGAACTACAATGAGATGTAAATCCAGGCAATAATGGGTTTGAATCACTACAGTTAGAAGTCTACGTTTTCAGAGCTGTATTTATTTAACCCCTTAAGAACTGGGCCAAATTTCATTTTTGGCATTTTTAGTTTTTTTCTTATTAGGGCTTATTTTTTTGCGGAACAAGCTGTATTTTTTAATAGCACCCTTTATATCTATCTTGTATTAATATTTTATTTATTTTTTATTGGAAGGGGCAAGGTGACCAAAAATATGGCAAATCACATTTTTGGGACACAGCAATACCTATTATGTTTATTATTTTTTTATTATATTTAAGTGTAAAATTGGGAAAGGGGGTATTTTAATTTTTGAAATGTTTTCATTTTTTTTTTTACTTTTTTTACTGTCAATTTTAGTCCCTTTTGGGGACTTGAGCATGCAATATTCTAATTACCTGTACCATAAACTGCAGTGGAATACTATTGCAGTCCAAGGGATTTTTACACCTTTTCAGGCAGCTCATTATGGCAACCTTGAAAGCTTTCACAAGCCCCCAGGCTGTCAAAACAACTGATGGTAGCCCCAAAATAGTGCAGTGGGGGTTCCGATTGGAGGAGAGAGGAAGTAACTGCTCAGATGCTGCAGTCGCTGTTGACAGCGACATCTGAAGGATTAAATTACCTAGCTGAATCAGCTGATGGTCCCTCTCTATAACCTCCTGTACAATTACTTCAGGGGTTGCAAAGGGGTTAACCTTATGATTATTATTTCTTTGCTCAGCCTGGTATGTATAGATGTGTGATTGTGCGTTTTTCCTCTACCTGTGCGGAAATTATACAAACTGAAAAGGACGTGGTATTAGCAGGAGGTGCTCAAACCCACATGCAGTCGTGCATATATATATATAGGGGAGCAAATCCTGCACTTGTGGCCCGTTGCTAATGGTGATCCCCAGCAAAAATGCATACAGTGGAGGATGCCCGCAGCGAACCACAAGTACCACAATAGACATCCTACACAAGGTAGCAATTATGTGGATGTGATAATCAATATAACAATATAACAAAATAGTAGCAAAGACAGGTGCACTCTGCGGTCTTACTAAACCCTCAAACTGATTTTAAAATTGAGAGATTAGTCAACATGTCCTACGGTGTAGAACATGTCTAAGCCCGGGCACCACACCAAGGTTTCTCAAGTAGCCCGGGACCTAACACTCTCCTACCTGAGCCGTATAGGCATTACCAGGAGCCAGTGGGCAAATTACAGGAGCATGAGGCCGACTCACAAACAACTCACTAGTTACCTCCAGCATGTAACCATGCCAGCAATGGGAGGAGGGAGGAGTCTGCGAGTCCCACTCAAGACTGGCTGATATGGCCCAGGCCTCACAGGTGCACCTAAATGTGGCCTGTAGATGGAAAACAGGCACATTTAAATTGGAGTTTATACACCTCCAAGAATCTCTATATATACAAACTGAAAAGAATAGCGTGGTATTGGCAGGATGTGCTCAAACCCACATGTAGTTGTGCATATATATACAGGGGAGCAAATCCTGCACTTGTGGCCCGTTGCTAATGGCGATCCCCAGCAAAAATGCATACGGTGGAGGATGCCCGCAGCGAACCACAAGTACCACGGAAATTGCGGAAATGAACCTTTTTACACAAATGAGGATCTAAAATTGATGCTTGTCAATAAAAAATAGCAAGAGGTCCACAAAATAACAAACTCCCCCTGGAAGTCTCCAATGGAACTGAAAAGTCAAAAATATTCCCATAAACAAGCAAATAATAAATTGTGCATAAATGCCTCTAGAGGAAATTATAGGAACTGCAAGCTCATTTACAATACATATGATTCAGGAAAAAAAAGTGTCCATTGCATGCTGTGCCAATAAGGAGAATATTAGTGTAATATGGCACCATATGGTGTCATGTGGAGTGTATATGTCTCTATAGTATGGAGCTGTAGGGACTCTGTATGCCATCATGCAGGCTGTATGCACAAGCTGTTAATATTCTGTTGTTAAAGAGGTTTTCCAAGATTACTATGGTCTTTAACAGATATGCTCGTGTAGTAGCTTACCACATGTACATCTTCCCCATGCTGTTTTCAGTTTGGTCTCTCCTGACCCATTGTCATCATGTAAATAATTCACTCCAGTTTGTTTCCATCCTGAACGTAGCACTTCCTGTTGCTGTATCCATCCAAACCCATGATGCACTTCTCCTTTCCCTGCCACAGCTCCAGCTCCGCCCCTAACAACGCCCAGCTAGTTTAAAGCTCCTCCCACCCAGTTAGTTACATAGACACTCCCCTATCACTGCCCCCCCATGGATATCCAGAACAGTCGGCACTCAGACCCAATGCGCACCGGCAAGGGAAGGAAAAACATCCACAGAATAATGAAGAAATTCCCAGTGAGCGCTTGCAATCTTCAAATCATATACTCTTTATTTTATTAATCCTTTAACAATGCGGTAATGGACGTGTTTTGGCCCGTCCAGCCTTCATCAGCTGATGAAGGATGGATGGGCCGAAACGCATCCATTACCGCATTGTTGATGGATTAATGAAATAAAGAGTATATGATTTGAAGATTGCAAGCGTTCGCTGGGAATACCTCCCATGGATATACCATCACAGGAAATGAGAAAGAGTCATATGGACATGGTCATGTGACCACAGGCCAGAACAGACCATAGGAGCAATAAAGGTAGAAGAAATACATAAAAAATTACAACCTTCATAAATGATTATTTTAAAGGATGACGATGCAAACCAGAAAAATCCCTATAAAGAGTTTTGTCTACAACGTTCCCAAAGAGAACTTGAATAGACTGTAGGGAAAATACATTCATCTGGGTTTTTTTTTTAAAATAATATTTTTAGGCAATGTGTGTAAAAACATAAATGCAATCTATCATATGTTTCCGTTAATCGATTGTATGTGAATTTATATGTAGCTGGACAGTTATATGATGTGCATAGGAAATAATCCTGACATGCTAAAGAAGGAAAACATTTTCTGAGGCAGATAAACCAGGGAAACATGTCAAAGAGACATTACCTATTAATACTGGCGTCCAAGTCCATCTCTGCATTGTAACGTGCGGAAAATCAATTATATTCCTTCATGAATATTACTTTCCACTTTCAAGTCATGCTGGCAGAGCCCAAGTTGTGATGGCTGATGAGATCCAAGTATGGAAGGTTCATCTTATCAAATTAGGCACAGTGCAGATTTTAATATATTTTCCTTTCTTGATCATTAAAATCTGTCCGTTTATGGCAAATGCTGAAGACTTAGGGGGTTTTAGACGCCGCTCTTGATAACCCCTATGTATTTCCAGCCATAGCGACGTGCACCTGCGCATTGGGATGTGCTGACCTCCCCCCTTTTTTGTCTTGATAACCCCTACATCTGGCAGTGGTTCCGCTGAAGTTAGGAAGAAGCGCCGGCCTCTCTATAACTTCTGCGCATCCACCATCGCTTCTAAATGTAAGCCAGCTTCCGAGCTGTCTTACATTTAGACTATTTTCTACGCCTAAACCAGATGTCGAAAATGTTCTATTTTTCTGCGGTGCGGAGGCACGGACAGAAACCCCACAGAAGCAACAGAAGTACTCTGTAGTGCTTCCGTGGGGTTCCGTGCCTCCGTTCTGCTCATTCAAGTGAATGGGTCTGTATCCATGATGCGGAGAGCACGCGGCAGGTGCCCGCATAGTGTGGACCCTCTGTTTGCAGGCCGCAATACGTCCACGGCCAGGCAATGGCCATGTGCATGAGGCCTTAGGGATAGCATCATTTAATGACACTACAACTGACACTTGGCCAAAAACCAGACAAGAAATATGTACAGTGGAGATCTGCAATCTGTGGCTCCACAGTTGCTGCAAAACTACAAACACCAAAGGCCGGGAGTTGGAGGTTCACAACATCTGGAGAGCCTCAGATTGGCCATCCCTAATATATGGCATCAGCATTCATTAACCACTATTAATAATTAATAATGAATCATTTATACTTTCATTTAATGTCAATTTCAATTCACTTTCATGAATTAGATATAAACATATAGAAGATAAATTATTGGATTTTTTTAATGTTGTAGAAGCTGCAGCTATTTATTTTCAAAAACTTTTCTGGGCAGGCCAATGTGGAGATGTATACTTCTTTGTATTGTCTGTAGAGACAGTGTGGCAAGTTGTGTACGCTTTATTGCAGTAGAAATGAATGGGAGTCAATGGGGTAATTTATCAAACTGGTGTAAAGGAGAACTGGCTTAGTAGCCCATAGCAACCAATCAGATCCCTCCTTTCATTTTGGACAGCTCCTTCGGAAAATGAAAGGAGGAATCTGATTGCTTGCTATGGGAAAACAAACCAGTTCTACTTTCCACCAGTTTGATAAATGACCACCAATGTCTTCTGAAAGTGACACACAACCCCACTGCCCCCAAACCCACCCTTCCCAGAGAGAGACATTGGAGAAACATATAGAGCCTAATCTCTGCCCTGTCTATACCCCTAGAAGTACAATAGAGCAATGATAGACTAGATCACCTTCTAATGCTAATAATATAACTGCTAGTTACGCAGTAACTAGATTTCCAAGTTTTTTGAATATGCATACTTGGTCAAATAAAAAGAAAACAGGACCAAACATCTTTTAAAAATATATGTTTATAAGACACTAGATTAAAATAATATTCGGCCATATGTGTGTCTTTTTGCTGATGACACAAAGATTTGTAACGGTTGATGTTCCTGGAGGGATACACCAAATGGAAAAGGATTTAGGAAAACTAGAGGAATGGTCAAAAATCTGGCAACTAAAATTTAATGTTGATAAGTGCAAGATAATGCACCTGGGGCGTAAAAACCAGAGAGCAGAATATAAAATCTGTGATACAGTCCTAACCTCAGTATCTGAGGAAAGGGATTTAGGGGTCATTATTTCAGAAGACTTAAAGGTAGGCAGACAATGTCATAGAGCAGCAGGAAATGCTAGCAGAATGGTTGGGTGTATAGGGAGAGGCATTACCAGTAGAAAGAGGGAGGTGCTCATGCCGCTCTACAGAGCACTAGTGAGACCTCATTTGGAGTATTGTGCGCAGTACTGGATACCATATCTCCAGAAGGATATTGATACTTTGGAGAGAGTTCAGAGAAGAGCTACTAAACTAGTACATGGATTGCAGGATAAAACTTACCAGGAAAGATTAAAGCACCTTAACATGTATAGCTTGGAAGAAAGACGAGACAGAGGGGATAGGATAGAAACTGCTAAATACATAAAGGGAATCAACAAGGTAAAAGAGGAGAGAATATTTAAAATAAGAAAAACTGCTACAAGAGGACACAGTTTTAAATTAGAGGGGCAAAGGTTTAAAAGTAATATCAGGAAGTATTACTTTACTGAGAGAGTAGTAGATGCATGGAATAGCCTTCCTGCAGAAGTGGTAGCTGCAAATACAGTGAAGGAGTTTAAGCATGCATGGGATAGGCATAAGGCCATCCTTCATATAAGATAGGGCCAGGGGCTATCCATAGTATTTAGTATATTGGGCAGACTAGATGGGCCAAATGGTTCTTATCTGCCGACACATTCTATGTTTCTATATCCGATGATAATTTACTTTTCAGTAGTCTTCAGTAGTTAATTTCCCTTTTGCAAATATTAGCTTTCCTGCTTAAAGGGATTCTCTTGGAATGATTTTAAATGCCCAGCAGTGACCTGTCCTTGAATGCGAGCAGGACTGGATGCCACCACTTGCAGAGCTGTCTAGGGGGGTGAAGGGGCAGACCATGTGAGGGTACAGTATGACCCCCAAAAAATATGTGCCATACTATGGCTTTGTAGCACTCATGGGTTGTACATATCCATGTTGAGACGTTGTGCATGAGGTTTTAGCTTGCTATGTACTGTGATTCATAGAAGCAGCAGAGGCCAAAAAAAAAAAACTATTCGTAATAAAATTATATAAAAAAAATTATTTTTGGGAAAAAATGTGTTCCAATAAAAAAAAAAACATGCCCACAAAGGTGTCTATAGCTTCTAAGTTTTACAACTGGATCTTGTTAAATGAATGCCATCTTCTGATGAGCAAATTGAACTTCATTAAAGCTAGTGGATGATGACTGAATATCGGTCATTATGGGCTGTCAATATAATATCTGCCTTTCTGATTACGCATAGAAAATTTTCAAAGACTGGAAACTTTCTTCTTAATTGCTCCGTAAATTATTTTTTTTTACTCATGGCTCCAAAAAAAAAAAAAAACATAAAAAGCTTTAATTTCTATGCAAAATAGATTTGATGATTGAGGTATAATTAAAATGGTAATTATAGCCTTAATGCTCTATATTTGACTTTTAAAAAATATGTTATGTCGGGAGAAAAAGCTATTTAAGGAAACTGTTTGAAATGAATGTATTCAAGGCATATTATAAATCCTTTTTAGAATCCAGTTATTGATTTTTACATGCTTTCATGTGTAGTCTAAAACATTTTCTTCATTTATTTGAGTCGATGGGAATAATGCAAAATCATTGGGACGTGAAAAGTCCAAATGAATGCAATATTCTGGATGGTGATATTTAATGCGATAAATATTTGTAATGTCGGTAGAAATCGTTATGAGATGACTAATTATACAGGCCCTCTGCGCTCAATAAGATTACAGAATGCCGGTTTTGGTTGGCACACAGCTGGTATTTTGGGAATATGTCACCACATCACTCTGCAAGTGTAAAAATGACATTTTGCTTTTTTTTTGATCCTTTGCTGACTGTTTAGACTAAAGCAAAAAGAAAGAAAAAAGAATCACCTAAAGCCATACATCAAATGTCATGTGCGGCAGTGTAGTGGAACCATATCAATATTTCATGATGTATGGCTTGCTCGGAGGTTTTAGAAACAGTGACCGTGCCAAAAATGACAGCAAGTATGCTTTGCGCTTACTCAACCATGATGTCAGCCTAGAGCAGCAGAAAATAGATGAGGACAGTGTGTACATTTGCAAAAGTATTATTAGTAGACCTTTGAGACTGCATTCGGGATGGCACCTCCGTTACTTGAATGTAATTTTCCGCGTCTGCTATTTGCTCATTTAAATTTTTTTTTAAAATTGACCTTTTGATGGCACATTATAGTAGGACAGTTATTAAAATATACTGTATTTTTCAAAAGCATTTTACACGAGTACAAGCAGGACCACCATCAGAGTTAGTACAAAGGGTACTGTAGTCTGGGACCCAAGCTAGAAGGGGTCCACGCTTGGTTGCCCCCAACCTTCCAGTAGTTAAGACATGGCACTAGCATGATTACACTTGGAGGAAATTAACTTCACCTAATGGGGAGAAATGTGCAAATATGGGTCCCTATGTATTGGCCTGAGCTTGAAACAGTGCATTATGGTCATATTACAGCATGCTCTACTACTAGGGGAACATGGAAAGGAGGATAATAAAATGTTTATACTGCATTATGATCATAGATTCTACCCTCTACAAAATGAAATGGGGTACAGGATGGAGTTTAAAGGGGTTGTCTCATCTGATGCACCCACTTCTAGGACCTACATCTATCTCCAGAATGGGCACCCAAAAGTGAAGGAGACCACGGGGCATGAGTGACAAGCTCTCCATTCATTTCTATAAAAGTTTAAAAAATAGTCGAGTGAGCTCGCTCGGTTATTTTTGGAAGTCCCATAAAAACGAATGGAGTGCACAAAACGCAATCACGGACACTGCTCCATTCACTTCTATGGAATTGAGATAGCCAAGCCAGCGCTCGCATGTGTGGCTGCTCTTCACTCACTTTGAAAGTCCCATTATGGAGATATGCTAGCGATATGCCACCAGTGTCTCAGATGAAACAACCCCCTTTTTAAGATATGTTGGACAACTCAAGGGGTCCTGTCCATTTGTCTACAAAATATGGAGCCAAGCTATTTTAGATCACAAATCAAATCATACAATTTAATCTGCTTAAGGCCTCATTCACACTGCCGTTGTGCGGCCGTTCTGTGCATTGGGGACCGCAAAAAAAGGACCTATTGTCTAAATCAAATTTTTATGTTAATCATCATTTTTAGACTTTTTGTTCATATTATTTTAAATTTTCCATGTCACTATCTATATGTAAAAAAAACTAACCAAAAATCCTGCACTTTTTGACACTGTTCACTAAGCCTAGTAATAGACTGACACTCCCTGTTCTGTAGACATCTCATTATCATGATAGGAAGTATTACAATAAATGAGAACACCTATATAGAAAATCCTACTGGACCCACCATGAACAGTAGGTGATGGTTACAGCTTATCTAACCCCCCCCCCCCCCCCCCCACACACACACACACACACCTCCGCCTTGGTCACAGAGTATGTCCAGAAAACTCAATGTCCAGGAACATCTTCTGTCTTTTGTCTGTATGGTCCATATGACCGCTATAAAGCATATCCACGGCAACTCAGGCTCCCCCCATATTCATGCACTGAAAATAGTATTAAAGCATCACTAACTTTTCAGAAAATGTCATATGTCATGGAGATATATCAAAAGTTTTGATCGGGAGGGAGGGGAGTGCTGAAACCCCCACTGATCTCTAGAGCGAGAGGAGAGAGGCGTGTGCATGGGATTATGCCTAGGTTATGGTTATGGGGTTGTGCCCAGGTATTGTGTATGGGTGTGTGCCTAGGTTATGTGTATGGGGTTGTGCCTAGGTTATGTGTATGGGGGTGTGCCTAGGTTAAGTGTATTGGGGTGTGCCTAGGTTAAGTGTATTGGGGTGTGCCTAGGTTATGTGTATAATTGTGTACCCAGGTTTTGTGTATGGAGTTGTGCCTAGGTAATGTGTATGGGTGTGTGCCTAGGTTATGAGTATGGGTGTGTGCCTAGGTTATGAGTATGGGTGTGTGCCTAGGTTACGTGCATGGGGTTGTTCCTAGGTTATAAGTAGGCTGTGTCTAGGTTATGTGTATAGGGGTGCCTAGGTTATGTGTATGGGTGTGTGCTTAGGTAATGTATATGGGGGTGTGCCTAGATTATGTCTATGGGGTTGTGCCTAGGTTATGTGTATGGGTGTGTGCCTAGGTTATGAGTATAGGTGTGTGCCTAGGTTACGTGCATGGGGTTGTGCCTAGGTTATGTGTAGGGTGTGTCTAGTTTATGTGTATAGGGGGTGCCTAGATTATGTGTATGGGTGTGTGCCTAGGTTACGTTTATGGGGTTGTGCCTAGGTTATGTGTATGAGGGTGTGCCTAGGTTACGAGTATGGGGTTGTGCCCAGGTTTTGTGTATGGGGGTGTGCCTAGGTTATGTGTATGCCTAGGTAACGTGTATGGGGTTGTGCTTAGGTTATGTGTATGAGGGTGTGCCTAGGTTATGTGTATGGGGGTGTGCCTAGGTTATGTATATGGGGGTGTGCCTAGGTTATATGTATGGGATTGTGCCTAGGTTATGTGTATGGGGGTGTGCCTAGGTAACGTGTATAGGGTTGTTCATAGGTTATTTATATGAGAGTGTGCCTACGGTATGCAATTGTGCCTAGATTACATGTATAGGGTTGTGACTAGGTGTGTGTATGGGGTTGTTCCTAAGTTATGTGTATGAGTCTGTGCCTAAGTTATGTGTACGAGTCTGTGCCTAAGTTATGTGTATGGGGGTGTGCCTAGGTTATGTCTATGGGGGTGTGCCTAGGTTATGTCTATGGGGGTGTGCCTAGGTTATGTCTATTGGGGTTGTGCCTAGGTTATGTGTATGGGGTTGTACCTAGGTTATGTGCATGGGGTTGTGCCTAGGTTATGTGTATGGGGGTATGCCTAGGTTATTTGTTTGGGAGGGTGCATACATTATGTGTATGGAGTTGTGCCTAGTTTACGTGTATGGGGGTTTGCCTAGGTTATGTGTATGGGGGTAGTAAAGAAGTTGCAGCACACAGTTTTTCTTGTTGCTATTAAGGTTTAATTTCACATTTTTTCTTTTCACATTTTTTTCACATGGTTAAGGTTCCGGTGCTATATTTCACAGTAATGAGAAGAAAAACGACCAGACGTTTCGGCCTTTCACGGCCTTCCTCAGTGGTCTAAATCTTGTCTGCTGTATGTGTTGGGTGAAGCGCCGGATGCGCTTCACCCAACACATACAGCAGACAAGATTTAGACCACTGAGGAAGGCCGTGAAAGGCCGAAACGTCTGGTCGTTTTTCTTCTCATTACTGTGAAATATAGCACCGGAACCTTAACCATGTGAAAAAAATGTGAAAAGAAAAAATGGGAAATTAAACCTTAATAGCAACAAGAAAAACTGTGTGCTGCAACTTCTTTACTATTATATGCGACTGAATAAGTCCTTGCAGGCACCAGTGAACTATACAGGTGTGCGGTACTCCGAAACTCAACAATGTGTATGGGGGTATGCCTAGGTTATGTGTTTGGGGTTGTGCCTAGGTTATGTCTATGGGGTTGTGCCTAGGTTATGTGTATGGGGTTGTACCTAGGTTATGTGCATGGGGTTGTGCCTAGGTTATGTGTATGGGGGTATGCCTAGTTTATATGTTTGGGGGTGTGCATACATTATGTGTATGGAGTTGTGCCTAGTTTACGTGTATGGGGGTTTGCCTAGGTTACGTCTATGGGTGTATACCTAGGTTATGTGTATGGGGTTGTACCTAGGTTATGTGCATGGGGTTGTGCCTAGGTTATGTGTATGGGGGTATGCCTAGGTTATGTGTTTGGGGTGTGCATAGATTATGTGTATGGAGTTGTGCCTAGTTTACGTGTATGGGGGTTTGCCTAGGTTACGTCTATGGGGTTGTGCCTAGGTTATGTGTATGGGGTTGTACCTAGGTTATGTGAATGGGGTTGTGCCTAGGTTATGTGTTTGGGGTGTGCATAGATTATGTGTATGGAGTTGTGCCTAGTTTACGTGTATGGGGGTTGGCCTAGGTTATGTGTATGGGGGTATGCCTAGGTTATGTGTTTGGGGTTGTGCCTAGGTTATGTGCATGGGGTTGTGCCTAGGTTATGTGTATGGGGGTATGCCTAGGTTATGTGTTTGGGGTGTGCATAGATTATGTGTATGGAGTTGTACCTAGGTTATGTGCATGGGGTTGTGCCTAGGTTATGTGTATGGGGGTATGCCTAGGTTATGTGTTTGGGGGTGTGCATACATTATGTGTATGGAGTTGTGCCTAGTTTACGTGTATGGGGGTTTGCCTAGGTTACGTCTATGGGTGTATACCTAGGTTATGTGTATGGGGTTGTACCTAGGTTATGTGCATGGGGTTGTGCCTAGGTTATGTGTATGAGGTTATGCATAGGTTATGTGTTTGGGGTGTGCATAGATTATGTGTATGGAGTTGTGCCTAGTTTACGTGTATGGGGGTTTGCCTAGGTTACGTCTATGGGGTTGTGCCTAGGTTATGTGTATGGGGTTGTACCTAGGTTATGTGCATGGGGTTGTGCCTAGGTTATGTGTTTGGGGTGTGCATAGATTATGTGTATGGAGTTGTGCCTAGTTTACGTGTATGGGGGTTGGCCTAGGTTATGTGTATGGGGGTATGCCTAGGTTATGTGTTTGGGGTTGTGCCTAGGTTATGTGCATGGGGTTGTGCCTAGGTTATGTGTATGGGGGTATGCCTAGGTTATGTGTTTGGGGTGTGCATAGATTATGTGTATGGAGTTGTACCTAGGTTATGTGCATGGGGTTGTGCCTAGGTTATGTGTATGGGGGTATGCCTAGGTTATGTGTTTGGGGGTGTGCATACATTATGTGTATGGAGTTGTGCCTAGTTTACGTGTATGGGGGTTTGCCTAGGTTACGTCTATGGGTGTATACCTAGGTTATGTGTATGGGGTTGTACCTAGGTTATGTGCATGGGGTTGTGCCTAGGTTATGTGTATGAGGGTATGCCTAGGTTATGTGTTTGGGGTGTGCATAGATTATGTGTATGGAGTTGTGCCTAGTTTACGTGTATGGGGGTTTGCCTAGGTTACGTCTATGGGGTTGTGCCTAGGTTATGTGTATGGGGTTGTACCTAGGTTATGTGCATGGGGTTGTGCCTAGGTTATGTGTATGGGGGTATGCCTAGGTTATGTGTTTGGGGTGTGCATAGATTATGTGTATGGAGTTGTGCCTAGTTTACGTGTATGGGGGTTGGCCTAGGTTACGACTATGGGTGTATGCCTAGGTTATGTGTTTGGGGGTGTGCCTAGGTCATTTGTATCGGGTTGTGCCTGTTAAATTGGGCATGCTTAATTACAGCACAGACCGTCACTTCAGTAAAACCCGTCCTCGTTGTGGTTGTGCAGTCAGGAGAAATGGGCACAGGACCTCCAATCTTAGGTCCCAGGGGTGGATGCGTGATAAATGTCCTTTATTGACAATGCTGAGTTCTACCTTTTCTTCTTTTGCCTAAAACATCAGGCTGCAGGGGGTATTTGCAGAATGGATTTTGGCTCTACAGATATTTCTTAAGACGGATAAGAATGGACCTTTGATAGCATAAAGAAATGTCTTGTCCAGCAATTTAACTGAGCGCAGCCACTTACTATATGACAATCTTAAAATAACTTAGAACTTTTTCAAATCTGTCCTTAATGCCATGAACTGTTTGTTCCTTACGCTTAAACTCGAAAACTCCTGGGTTTGAAAAATTCTCCCTTAATGCTTCTTATGCTGTGAAAAGCATCAGCCCAACAGGTATAATTTGCTTTTTTACTTGAGTGTTTGCTCCTGAGGACTTTAAATAGGAGCCATTTTCCCTCTTTCTTTGTGCATTTGCCACAACTAAGAAACAAAGATGGTATGTCACTTTAGAAAGGCTTCGGTGCATAAAGTCTGTTATATGGGCAGCAAAGCCATCTGGACTTATTGCTGAAAAGGTTGGACATGGTTATAGGCAAGATTTTATCACATTTAAAAAAAAAACTTTGCACACTGCTTATATCTTCCAAGGTTGACAGCGGGATTAGTATATTTTGTACTTTCTGTTTTGCTCCCACAAAAAAAAAAAATTACAAGTGCTGGAAAAGCAGCAAGAATCGAGATATATATCTAAGGTGAAGACTCGGGCAGTAATAGCCAAACAAACAAAAAATAAATGACTTCTAGTTTAATCAGAAACCAGTGGACAGACCTTTGTGCTGCACAGATCAGTCTGTGTAATACTAATAGAATAGTATATAATGCTTGGTTTTTAACAAGAAATGAATGTAATGTATTATATTATGATCATTAATATTAGTATATTGTTGTTATTATTATATACTGACATGAAGACAACGTGAGAGTAAGCGTTCTGGATAGGATTGTCTAAGTTTGATCTATTATTATATAAGGGCAATGAAAATAAAGATTGAATGCTCTTTAACCACTTCCCAGGCACATCTTCCATTGTTTTTCAGTACATGCATCTTTGAAAGCCATAACTAGTTTTATAGCCCTTTGTCATAAGTGGACCTTTATTTCATTTTTATTGAAATTTTTATTTTTTATAACCAGTTAAAATGTTAAAATGTTTTTCATGCTTTTTTTCCATTGTTTTTCTTCTTACAATTTTTTTTATGATATCCCCTTTCCATAACTGTCCTTTTCATATAAAGGACATATGTGTTATGGGCGCTGGCAGTGGGGCTAGAAGCTGCAGTTTTATCTTACACTTTGTGCCCTCCATAAGGTCATACAAGACTCTTTGGGGATATTAAACTTGATTCCTCCTATACCTGGGGCTGACAATGGTGTAAAAGAAATACAGCACCTAGAGAGGTTTTACATTGCTCTACAACCACACTGCAGAGCTGATCTGGGTCTGCTAAGACCCAGCAGCTCTCGCAGACTATTCTGTTGGGAAGGCAGTGATAGTAGAAAAATGTATCTGCCTCCTCTATGGAAAACCCTGCTGTCACTGAAATGTGCAGCCCCCTTCCTTTCACTGCTATGGAACTACTTAAAATAGCCAAGCTATGGTTCGACTATTTTCAGTAGTCCCACAGTAGTGAATAAAAAAGAGGGCATACATTCACGGTGTGCTCTTCATTCACCACTAATGGACTTCTGAAAATAGCCAAGTCCACTTGCTCGACTAATTTCGTAACTCCCATAGCAGTGAATGGAGAGCATACTGTGCACATGCTGTGTATTCTTCCTAATCATGGGATAACCCCCTTTAGGGCTTCATTCACACCTGAGCTAAATATTTCCCGTATTTGCAACAGAACAATAAAAAAACTGGAAAAGCTACAATTTCTGGAATATCGTGTGAAGTGTTCTTGCCTCCACCAGTAGTCTACAACTGGAGTGGGCGGAGTAACTGAGTGGAGTGGCTTGAGTAACTGTTGTGTGGTTGGAGTGGCTGGAGTAACTGTGGAAAGGTTGAACTGGGCAGAGTAACTTTATGGAGTGGGCAGAGTAACTGTGTGGCGTGTTTGGAGTGAGTAAAGATAGTAAACATTACACTAACCAATTGATTGATCAAATTTAAAAAGTGCACATGGCAAGCTTGAAAGAGTGGGAAATGCATTTCAACTTTTATTTATTTATATAGCACATTTAATTGCGATGTTGTTGCCCAAAGTCCTTCACAGTTACATTAAACATACATTTATAAAAACATTACCAGCCGATTTGTGTAGGTGGGCTTAAAAATGAGGGAGTGTTGGCAGCTTAAAAATCATGTCCTGATTTTTGAGCTCACACTCTAGCTTTTGTCACTCTGCTGGCTGCTCACACACCTGGGTTCCTATGGCAACTCACGCTACAGCAAGGGCAGAGAAGAACGGTCAAAAACAAACTGCTCTAACTTGCTCACTTCACTGGCGGTTGCAGTTTAAAAATCATACAGCAAAGAGCTTTATAATGTGAGAATCACAAGACCCAGACCTACATTTTGATGCATAGTATGTCTCTGAAATATTAAAAATGAAGGCACAGTAACAGTTTAGAAATTGCCCTTTAAATTTGAGGTGGCTAGAGTGGAGTTTCAATAAATGTCGGCGGCATGAGTTGCAAACAAATGGTCATATTGTGAAAACTATCAGGACTATGGCTTAGCCGTGGACATTTTTAGTGGCAGCAGGGATAGCTGAACGTTTTGATATTGATTTGTGTAGGTGGGCTTAAAAATGAGGGAGTGGTGGCAGTTTAGAAATCATTTTCAGATTTTTCAGCTCACAATCTAGCTTTTATTCAGCTCCCACTAGTTTTGAACATTCCGCCATTCATTCCTATGGGACCAGTTTCGCCACAAAAAAAGCTGATATTTCGTGAACCATTCAACGAAACGTTCCACAAAGTAATAGCACACCAATCGGGAACAATCCGCACGTTTTGGTATATTACTGTCTATGTAGTGTAAAAACTGTGGGTGGAGTTAAGGTGGTAAATTTGGCTATAATAATAAGAATATATATGTGAGATAACAGTAAGTGGTCTGCTGCATAACTGACACAAATGTATCCCTACTGACCACATTGGCTGCACAGTTTTTTTGTCTGGGAGCCGAGCATTTTATCTGAAAAAATAATGCAGCATGCTACACTGTTTTGTCTAGCTTTTGCCTTTTGCCACAATTGCCAGAAGGGCAGTCGTGCCCTGTTGATAGGGTATGTAATAACTCTTTCTCTCTTTCTTTCCCAAAAATTGGGTTGGATTCTAATTCTCTCTCATGTCTAGTAATACCTATTTCAGTCTAACTAGTGTTATTCCATAGTGTCCTCTAGTTTTAAAAAGCTACAGAGTTGCAGAATCCCTAACCTGGCTTTAGATGATGACCTTGTAATGTAATCTCAAGCAGAATTATTAGCTCAGATAGATGACTTTGCTGCAGCTTTCCAAAAAACTGACCCCTTCTTATCCATTATCATTTTTCCTTCTCAGCACACTCATAAATCCTCATTGGTACAGTTGATTGCTTGGAGGAAATGCCATAGTTTTTGTGTATCAGCCAAGAGAAGGACGACTATAATTCACACTTTACTATCAGGGTTTATTTTGGTGTTTTCAGTTTTATTATACTCTACTATGTAGTACACAGTGGAATCTAGTGCAGTTGTTTTTTACGCGATACACATACACTACTAACAATATCCAAAAAGTAGATTACTTGTAAAGTAGGACAGAAAACATAATGGCCCCCTTCTCTTTCAAAAGTTTTTCATGTTTTAGATGCGCCATTACACCGCTTGGACTTTTACTATTTTTTTGTGTTATCTGCAGCTCTTTTGTCTCTTTACTATCTGTGGGTGGACAGTAGTGATGAGCGGCAGGGGCAATATTCGAATTTGCGATATTTTGCGAATATTTGGGCGAATTTGTGATTATTTTCTTGATTGCGAAAATCGGCAATGTAATATGCACGTATTTCGCGCGCAATACAGACATGGGTCACTTTTGCTACATTTTTCAAGCTGCTAGAAGTTTCCTGAGACTGGTGAAAATAGTTGGCACGGCAGAACATTACAATAGCTCTATATGCAGATAGAGCGCTCCAATATATTCGTTTTTGCGCAAATCAGCAATTAATGATGCACATATTTTGGTGCAATTTTAGCAGGTCTAAATACATATTATTGATTGGTGCACTAAGTATTGTTGTGACATCACAGCACTAGTCTGTAGCATGTATGTACGGACAGCAGAACCTATCAGCTACACTATATCAGGATATAACCTACACTGGCTATCTCCCAATAACTATCTGTATCATATATACAGTATATAAGCTAACTAATTAACTAACTAACTATCTAATGTAATGAGACAGCAAAGCACAGAGCACAGCAATTACACTGATGTCTCTCTCAGAACTGCAAAAAACTGCAGAAAATTGCTGCTGGGGAGGTTCTGATATAGTAAGGGGTAGGCAACTTTCCTATTGGTTGCTAGGGATGTTGCTAAGCTCAGACAAAGACCTCGCAGCCTTCTCATTGGCCCACAAGCAAGACGCAGGGAGGGATCATGGGTTCAGATCAAGAATAATAAGAAAAAAAATCAAGAATATTCACAAATACGAATATATAGCACTATATTCTAAATCTTTGGAATTCTCGAAGTGGTGATATTCGCGATTAAAATTAATGATTCGAATATTCGCGCCCAACACTAGAGGGCAGCAGCTCATCAAGAACTTGCGCCTCCCAGGAAGGTATTAGCTCATCCTCCCCTTCCTCTCCTACGTAGAAAATAGTGTCTTATACACAGCCAAAATAGTTTCACTAATAAATAGCACTATAGTATGCAATGTAATTGCCTTCTCCACTGTCTAGAGAGAAATACGCAGTGCACTGGCTCCTAGGGGAGGAGTTGGGGGTGCAGAGGAGGATTGGAGTGGTGGCGGAGGCAGTGAGGGGGGTCATAGTCCTCACAGTGGCTAATCCCTGTTCCAGTGCTCTCCCAGACTGTGTGTGCAGTGACGGGAGGGGTGCAATCCTTCTTCCCCTTGGGGCATTGTGGCTGGGACGCCCTTGATGTTAGATGAATGGGTAGCAGGATGCATGGCAGGAGACTAGGAAAGAGGACTCAGTTCATGTACAGATGTAGTAGAGTTAACACACATGCTTAGCAAGATGCATTAACTAATCTAGTGCTAAGCCAACACCTTCAATTGCTTTTCAATAGCTTTTTCTTTACAGGAGATCACAATGAGTTAGGAAATTTGAGTTAAGAGTTTGAGCGTTAACTGTACTACATCTGTATGGAGACCAATGACCAGGCCATCTTGACAATAGTATAAAAACATCTTTCTTTTACTGAAAAGATGATGGGTGTCACAGTGCAAATACAAGTAGTAGATACAGTTCACAAGTATTGCACAAGATAGATATTTCCCACAAGGCTTTGTATAGGGGATAGGCAATATGATAGTCCCCTCAAGATATACCATACAATTTCCCCAAAAGACTAATGGTGGGCAAACCCTCATTATTTTCTAGATCAGATGGCCAGCAGTGTGGTGGGCACCAGAAGCAATCAACCCCAACTACTTTCAGCAAAGTCTACAGCCATATGTGTGCGTTAACCCTACTGTCTCTGTAAAGCACTTATGGTCCTCATCCATTTATAGATATGCAATGCTTATTTCCCTCAGAGGCTAGTTCTCAGCATAGTGGATTTTCTGGCAGCTTTAATTCACACAGGGATGGTGTCCCTGGATCCACACACAGGCTTCTCTTTTGCCTTACTTTTCAACAGCACAATTAAAACATGTTCTCTCTCTTGCTTGTTCATCAGAAGACTCACTAACCAGGAGAAATGGGACCAGCCCACTATTCGGCAACTAACAATTTCTAGTTAATTGTTTCCTACCCATACTTAGCCTGTTTGGATTAATAGCATCACATTAAACATTTTAGCAGCTTTAGTAGTGAACCATAGCTTTAACCCTTTAGCAGTGAATCATTTGATACTTTAGACGTGAAAAAGCGGATCACTGCAGATATAGCTATATTTATAGCAATATAAGTAGCGACAAATGAAGTTGTCCAGCTAAGAAGAAAAATCTTAAGTATTAACCCCGAGGTCTGATTGTCACTGAGGCCACATTCAAACGAACATGAAAAACAGCCATATGATGGCCGTTTTTGTACGGCTGTCACACAGCCATTTTCAGAACCAATTAAAGTCTATAGGGCTATTCACATGGCTTTTTTTTTTAAGAGCCAGTGAATAGCAGCTGTCAAAAAAGGATATATCCTATTTTTGACTCTTTTCCTGGCCTAACGGACTCCATTGAAATCAATGGGACTATTTTTTATGTTCGTTTAGACAGGTGTGCACCCATCTAACGACCATTAAAAAAGTGTACACTGTTAAGGACCTTTCAGGAGTTAAAACAAAAAAATAATACTCATGTCATCCCCTTGTACATACAGGGACACTTGCTTCTCACTAGTGGCAGCAGGACCCGATGCCTCCAATGTGGTGACGTCACATGATCATGCTGGATATGTCAGGTCCTGCTGCCTGCAGTGAGGACCTATTGACCTCACATGTGTAAGTAGATGATGTTTGGGGGGTTTTTGACACAAGAAAAAGGAGGCATTTGTCCTACTTGGCAGCACAAAGAGGCCATTAATCATACTGGAGGGCACTAATAGGAATCATTAATCATACTGGGGGCACTAATGGGGGCATTAATCCTACTGGGGGGCTATAAGGGGGCAATTAATCATACTGATGTCCAGGGGCAGTATGGGGGACCTTATGAATACTGTGAGGACAGTCCACTGACTGGGATGTTAAAAAAATTAAACTTATCCGTCCATTTTTAACAGCCATTAAAAATGGAAGCAAAACGGTCATTAAAAACAGATCCGGACAGAAAATAGACACATACAGAGGCGAAATGGCCATGAAAAATTGAGTTTATCTGTTTTTATTGACCATGTTGTTTATTTAGTTTTCTCATCTGCTGATTTCAAGGGCAGTAATTGGGGGTACATATAATTTACTGATGAGATTTGATGACATTTTTTGGGGGGAAGGATTGCCCCCCAAAAATAGCAATTCCGCCATTGTTATTTGTGTGTGTGTGGATGGGGGAGGGGGGTTTCTATTACCATACGGTACAAATAAGGGCTACTTTCACACCAGCGTCTGTCATGGATCAGCAAAAACGCTTCCGTTACGATAATACAAACGTCTGCATCCGTTATGAACGGTTCCGGTTGTATTATCTCTAAAATGGCCAGGACAGATCCACCATTGAAAGTCAATGGGGAACAGATCCATTTTCTATTGTGTCAGATTTTGTCAGAGAAAACGGATCCATCCCCATTGACTTACATTGTGTGTCAGGACGGATCCGTTTTGCTCCACACCACGTCGCGGACAGAAAAATGCTGCTTGCAGCGCTATTCTCTCCGCGATGGGAACGCAACCAAACGGAACGGAATGCATTCTGGTGCACTCTGTTTAGTTCAGTTCAGTTTTGTCCCCATTTACAATGAATGGGGACAAAACGGAAGCGTTTTTCCCCGCTGTTGAGATTCTATGACGGGAAAGCGCAGATGTGAAAGTAGCCTAACCTGGTAAGTTTATTCTAGGTGTGCTTATGACTACACCAATACTGAATTTACAGGTCCTTCTAAAAAAATTAGCATATTGTGATAAAGTTCATTATTTTCTGTAATGTACTGATAAACATTAGACTTTCATATATTTTAGATTCATTACACACAACTGAAGTAGTTCAAGCCTTTTATTGTTTTAATATTGATGATTTTGGCATACAGCTCATGAAAACCCAAATTTCCTATCTCAAAAAATTAGCATATTTCATCCGACCAATAAAAGAGAAGTGTTTTTAATACAAAAAAAGTCAACCTTCAAATAATTATGTTCAGTTATGCACTCAATACTTGGTCGGGAATCCTTTTTCAGAAATGACTGCTTCAATGCGGCGTGGCATGGAGGCAATCAGCCTGTGGCACTGCTGAGGTGTTATGGAGGCCCAGGATGCTTCGATAGCGGCCTTAAGCTCATCCAGAGTGTTGGGTCTTGCGTCTCTCAACTTTCTCTTCCCAATATCCCACAGATTCTCTATGGGGTTCAGGTCAGGAGAGTTGGCAGGCCAATTGAGCACAGTAATACCATGGTCAGTAAACCATTTACCAGTGGTTTTGGCACTGTGAGCAGGTGCCAGGTCGTGCTGAAAAATGAAATTTTCATCTCCATAAAGCTTTTCAGCAGATGGAAGCATGAAGTGCTCCAAAATCTCCTGATAGCTAGCTGCATTGACCCTGCCCTTGATAAAACACAGTGGACCAACACCAGCAGCTGACATGGCACCCCAGACCATCACTGACTGTGGGTACTTGACACTGGACTTCAGGCATTTTGGCATTTCCCTCTCCCCAGTCTTCCTCCAGACTCTGGCACCTTGATTTCTGAATGACATGCAACAGTCCAGTGCTGCTTCTCTGTAGCCCAGGTCAGGCGCTTCTGCCGCTGTTTCTGGTTCAAAAGTGGCTTGACATGGGGAAGGCGGCACCTGTAGCCCATTTCCTGCACACGCCTGTACACGGTGGCTCTGGATGTTTCTACTCCAGACTCAGTCCACTGCTTCCGCAGGTCCCCCAAGGTCTGGAATCGGTCCTTCTCCACAATCTTCCTCAGGGTCCGGTCACCTCTTCTCGTTGTGCAGCGTTTTCTGCCACACTTTTTCCGTCCCACAGACTTCCCACTGAGGTGCCTTGATACAGCACTCTGGGAACAGCCTATTCGTTCAGAAATTTCTTTCTGTGTCTTACCCTCTTGCTTGAGGGTGTCAATGATGGCCTTCTGGACAGCAGTCAGGTCGGCAGTCTTACCCATGATTGCGGTTTTGAGTAATGAACCAGGCTGGGAGTTTTTAAAAGCCTCAGGAATCTTTTGCAGGTGTTTAGAGTTAATTAGTTGATTCAGATGATTAGGTTAATAGCTCGTTTAGAGAACCTTTTCATGATATGCTAATTTTTTTAGATAGGAATTCTGGGTTTTCATGAGTTGTATGCCAAAACCATCAATATTAAAACAATAAAAGGCTTGAACTACTTCAGTTGGTGTGTAATGAATCTAAAATATATGAAAGTCTAATGTTTATCAGTACATTACAGAAAATAATGAACTTTATCACAATATGCTATTTTTTTAGAAGGACCTGTATAGTTCTTTCACATTGTACTGTTGTTGCACAATAACTTTTTTTTTTTCCAGTGACGTAGCCACATGAGGGCTTGCTTTTTCCAGATCAGTTTTAGTTTTCATTGGTACCATTTTGGGTACCTAGAATGTGTGTACTCATTTTTTATATTTTTTGGTGGGGGGCTGGCAATGGAAAAGAAACATCAAATCACAATTTTTTTTATTTATTTTTTTAGACAATGTGTCTTTCGGTACGGTATAAATAATAAGGTACATTTATTTCCCTGGTCATCAAAATTGCAGCTGTAACAAATATGTATATTTTATATGGTTAACAATAGCAAAGTATTTTTTCATGAAAAAAGGTTTATTTTTATTTAGTTTTTTTTTTGGTGAGTGACTTTTCCTTTTGATTGATCTTTATCAAACATAACTTTACTTTTTTCTTGCCCCACTAGTGGACTTGAAGAAGTACGTCTTTGATTGTCTGAATACATAGCATTATAGCTTGTCAGTATCACACTGACAGGCAACCTAATCCTATCTACTGCCATGGGTTAAACTGCTGAGGTCGAAGGTAGCTCTGATCTTAGCAGATGTGGTGGGACCTCAGCTGTGTGATCTTGTGGGGACATTGGACAGTGCCCACAAAATCACCACAATGGATATATCCATCATGACCCAGGAACCTGATCATGATGAATATATTCGTCACTCACCATTATGGATTTAATAGAACCCTGAGACACTGTGTGATGTCTAGCGAGGGGTCCTGAAGCGGGGTATATGAGAGAAGTCAAGACCCTGCACATAACAGTACCGTACCAGTTTCCAGGAATGTTCCTTTCCTGAATATTACATCAGGTATTACATTATCCACAAGCTTTGTCTTTCTTTTGCAAACTTTAGAATAGAAATATTGCATTGCCTTGAAGAAAAAGAGAAAATTAGTTCCTTCGGCTAAAAAGGAGTTTTCGCATTTCTTCCCTAACTTCACAAAGTCTTGCCAGATAATTTGAAACCTGAGGAGAGACCCAACACTTGAATAGTATGAAAAGCAGATTGCCATATGTCCCTACAAATCAAGTATCAGGCCATTAGCATTGCTACAGTGGGAAATCCACAACTATTAGGATAAAAGACAGCATGAACCTTGACAGGAATGAAAAAAGAAATCCAATTTGTTTGCAATGACTGCTTAAATCGTGTCCTTACCATCCAAACAGCACTGCTCTGCAGAATTCCTCCTGGAGGTTAGTGTTGGGCGTAAATATTCGAATCGCGAATATTAATCTCGAATATCGGAGAAATCGTGAATATTTAGAATATAGTGATATATATTTGTATTTTCGAATATTCAAGATTTTTTTTTCATTAGTAACCTCCCTTCTTGCTTGTGGGCCAATGAGAAGGCTGCAATGTCTTTGTCTGAGCTTAGCAACATCCCTAGCAACCAATAGGAAAGCTGCCTACCCCTTACTATATAAGAGCCTCCCCAGAAGCCATTTTCTGCAGTCTTTCAAAGTTCTGAGAGAGAGAGCAGTGTCATTGCTGCGCTCTGTGCTTTCCACTCTACATTAGATAGATAGTTAGATACCTGTAGCTTATATATATAATACAGATAGTTAGTGGGAGATAGCCAGTGTAGGTTATATCCTGATATAGTGTAGCTGTTGCAGTGCAGGGTGTTAGGTAGTGTGATAGGTTCTGCTGCCCATACATAACATGCAGACCTGCTAAAATGTAAAGTTTCACGTATTGCACCAAAATATTTGTATCATTAGTGCCTATTAGTGCCTATTAGCGCCAATATATTGGAGCACTCTAACTGCATATAAAGCTATTTTTAATGTTCTGCCGTGCCAACCATTTTCTCCAGTCTCAGGAAGCTCCTAGCAGCTTGGAAGATGTAGCAAAAGTTACCCACGCCTGTATTTCGCGCGCATTATGTGAATATTACATTGCCGATTTATCCCAATCAAGAAAATAATCTCGAACTCGCAAATATATGACGAATATTTGCCCAAATATTTAAACAGCCCACAGATATTTTATTCAGTCCAATGAATAGTTAATATGCGATACACAATCCAATATATGTTTAGGATGTAGAAGAAGACAATGAGGAAAAGGCTAATGGGGGGTGGGCTTGAATGTTGCACAGGGGCTATGATATGGTCACAAATAATTCATACCTCGTACCAGGATTATCTGTAGGTATCTTAGATTAACAAGATTTTCCAGGATTTACATACTTATTGATGACATTTCCTTAGGATAGGTCATGAATAATCAGTTCATTGGGTACTGCCAGCTGGTTTTCTTCTAGCCCCGGTGCCTGAACCAGGCAACCGTGCCTGGTTACCGTAGCGCTGCACCCATTCCCATAAAGAGTCATTTAAAGGGGCTGTCCCAGGAAAAATATTCTACAGTTTTTAAACCAGTGCCTGGATCTGAATTCTTTTGTAATTGCATGGTAATAAAAAATTTTGCAAAGCCACTGACCTAATCAGTAATATGTATCTGTACAGCGCCACCTGCTGTTAGTTGTTTTTCTTATTTCTTTGTCCTGCTCACTGAGATGGCCGCACATGCTCAGTTTCATCTTTTAACTGCCTACTGAGCTGTGATAGGGAGAGCATGGACACGCCCCCTGAGCTGCAGTAGAAAAGACACTCCCCTTGAGCTTCCAGCTTTATATAAAGCTAGCAGAGCACTAAATGGGGAGATCTCTGGATCCATGTGAGGAACAGGGCTGGTTCTAGATTTGTTAAGTGACTGCCATGCACTATATGATGCCTGATTTACATTCTTTACATTAGTCATGGGATAACCCCTTTAGTAGAGAATTAAGTAACTAACACATTTCTAAATCACTTAAATAAAAAAAATATGCCTGCAATGCTTCCACAGGGAAAAAAAAAAGCTGTAAAGTCATAGCCACTAAGGGTCTCACTTCCATCTAACTTGCAGTCCACTGCCTCAGAAGACAGCTGAGAGGAAGTGTGGTGTGTCAGAGCTACCTGAGATCCTGAGCCTGATAAAACAACTGCTTCTGAAGATTACAGGAGCCTCCTGCTTTTCTGTAAGTCTCATTTATCCCTCCTTATCAGATTCCTAAGCTCCTTAGAAGAAAGCAAACATATTGGAAAGTAAGAGAAGTGAGGTCACTGCATAGAGTACAGGCAGAGGGAAGACACCCACTGCTTCTGAGAGAAATGCATCTAGCTGTGTAGCTGAAACAGACAATAATATGCCGGAAAGAGACTGTAGGGAAGCCAAAAAAATTAGTTCACAGTTATGATTGTACAAGGATTCGCAGCAGAAATATTCTAGCATTCCTAGCTGGCTCAGAATCTGCGCATAGCTTGCTATGGTGATTCGCATTCTGGAAATTGTAGTATGTTTCCAGTAATAAGAGCAGAACTGTGAATTCAGCTCTGGAATATATATATACCTTAGAACTCTTGAAATATATAAGATCAGCAATGCATTACATTTACAAAGTTATTTCTCACCATGCAAAACTGAAACCTAAGTACAGAATTAAGATCACAAATATAGCCCATTTTAAATGTTCCTCTTCTAGAATACCAGAAAGTCTATATTATATAAGACTAAAGGGATATTTATCAAGCCCGGCATATTATACTGCAATCTTGATTCCCCCTGTACTGCTGGAGGATGGGCCATATTTATGCAAAGGCAGACACCTCTGATATATTTGGTGCATCATCCGGCCATGCTGGGCGACACACTTAAATCTCCTGTAGCCTCCTAGCTGCCGTAAATTTAAGTCTTTCTTCACGCCATTTTTTGGGTTAACAGCACTGCCTGCTCCCTAGCCATGGCGGGCCCCCTTTTCTCGCCACTTATTACCAAAATGGCTTAAATAGGCTAGTAAATGTCCCCCTAAATATATCAGTCAAGCTATCTATGAGGCTTCATTCACATGACGTACTTTTGAACCTTGTGCTTTTGCTTTTTGCATGTTTTGCAGATAGCCCTCTGGTCCATTCATTTCCATGGAGCTATGCACACACCAGTGGTTTTTTGAGGATACATTTTTTGTTCCGCACATTATAGAACATGTCCTCTTCTCGTCCGTATCGTGGATATCCCTCATTATTGATGGAAGTGAAAAGGTTAGGGATTGCACACTGAAGCTATCTGTACTTTTCGGATCCATATTTTTGAGGACTAAAATATGAACACAGTCGTGTGTATGAGGCGGATTTCATGTGTTTCGTAGCCATGTGGACAACACAATATTTTTCAGCATTTTTCCCCCTAGTGCAGGTGACTTCTTAGAAGCTTTTATGTAGTTAAAGCCTAAACAAAAAAACAGTTTGCACTAATTTAATATCTGTTCTAGTACAACAGCTTGACACCTGAGGCTTTTCCTAGAGCAGTTACAATGCTGTGAACTGAACATGCAGCTTTGCTGTATTGAATTATTCAGGACTGCGGCCAATCTTACATACGTCCCTGTTGGGATAAGCTTGTGGGTTAGACTTTAGTAGGAAAACGGCCATCTGGTTACTTATTGTCAGATGCAGTATTGACCCTACAATATTGATATGAAAATGCTGCCAAGTGCTAAGCATGGTCTCCTCTTAGGAAAACTGGTACAAAGAGTTGGTGCCGGAACCAGGACATCTAGACACTGCTTGTAATACAGTCTCCAGCTTGAACAGTTCTCCAGGCTTCAAAGGTGAACTTTCTAAGGATTTCTAACTGGTTGAAGACAGGGTTGCCAACCAGAATTTTTCTTTTTTCAAAAATCAAGGACAGCCAACATTTTTACGGACAAATTGGAAAACCATAATGAATGAGAACGCTTATTAGTAATCAATGTCTATAGCTCATTATACTGATAATAAAGCTGTAAAATGAAGGGTAATCACCGCCAAAATAATCTAGTCAAGAACCATCAGCTTAAAAAAAAATCACTTAAGTCACTTATTTTTACGGACTGTCCAGAAATTTCTGGACAGTTTGCAACCATGGTTGACGATCCATGCAGAGCATATTCTGGTTATCTGCATTAGGCCCCCTGCACACGAACGTGTGTGATCCGTGGCCGTACTGCGGCCCGCAAATTGCGGGCCGCAACACACGGCCACAGTACCGTGTGCATTCCGCATCACGGATGCGGACCCATTCACTTCAATGGGTCCGCAAATTTCAGAATTGCGGAACGGCCGCACGGAACGGGACCCCTCGGAAGAACTACGGAGTGCTTCCGTGGGGTTGCGTCCCGTACTTCCGTTCCACAAAAAGACAGAACATGTCCTATCTTTTTGCGGAACGGGCGAATCGCGGACCCATTCAAGTGAATGGGCCTGCGATCCGATGCGGCTGACCTACAGCCAGCGATCGTGCATTGCGGCCCGCAATTTGCGGGCCGCAGCACGGGCACGGGTCACACACGTTCTTATGCAGGGGGCCTTACAGAAAGTGTAGTTGGTGGCCTACTTATCATGGAGACACTGCTATGGGGTCCGTGGTGAGGGTAGGCCCAGATGTGAACTTCTATTTCTGTTCCTGACATAAATCATTTGCAATTTCCTCCAGCTGCCACTAGGCAGAGCTCAATGCAAATAAATTTTACAGCTGACATTGAGTTCAATGGTAACCATATACGTTACATTGAACTGAGCTTCCTCTAGTGGTAGGCAGCCAGTTTTATGACATGCTGTTTCAAGGGAAGCAGAAGATTTATAGCTTTATGAGGAGATTTATCATCGCAATTATGCCGGTTGTCTGGTGTAAATAGATTGAGAAATTTGGTATTTGTAAAGCACGAGTTCCACTTTTTTCCAAATTGAGCAAAAGCATGACTTTTTTTTTTACTAAAAGATTACTCCACGAATAAAATAAATAAATACATTTGTCAGCAATCTTACTGGATTTGCTATGGGGCCCTATGATATCAGTGTAGTCTTTACACCTGTACAGTAACATGATGTTACTCTCTGCATTATAGAAGGTCAGACAAAGGGCTCATGAACACGACTGTATGTATTTTGCAGGTGTGCAAAAAATACGGATGACGTCCGTGTGCATTCCGTATTTTGCAGAACGGAACAGCTGGCCCCTAATAGAACAGCCCTATCCTTGTCCGTAATGCAGACAATAAAAGGGCATCTTCTATTTTGTTGCGGAACGGACATACAGACATATGGAAGCGGAATGCACATGGAGCAACTTCCGTTTTCTTGCGGACCCATTGAAATGAATGGTTCTGCATACGATCCGCAAAAAAAACGCAATGGACACGAAAAGAAAATACATTTGTGTGGATGAGCCCAAACTGTGAGAGGCATCTGTGACGATACAGCAAGTCCATTCATTACTAATGGAGGCTCCCTAGATCAACCTATCTACACCCACAAAACTTAGCACTTTTCTGAAAACTCATTAGCATGGCTAATAGACCAGTTAATTAGGCTAAAAGTTTCGTTAGGGCTTATGTACACGACCGCATGCTGTCCGGACCCGTGCTGCAGTCCGCAATGCACGGGCACTGACGTGGGGAGCCTTATGCGGATCGCGGACCTATTCAATTGAATGGGGTCCGCGATCCGCATCTGGCGGTCATCACCGCAAAAAAGTAGTGCATGCACTACTTTTTTGTGGTGCGGAGGCACGGACAGAAAACCCCCGGAAGAACTCTGTAGTGCTTCCGTTAGCTTCCGATCCGTGCCTCCGTTCCGCATCTCCATGATTGCGGACCCATTCAAGTGAATGGTTCCGCAATCCATGGATGCGGGGTGCACATGACTATTGCCCGTGTATTGTTGACCCCCTGTATGCGGCCCGCAATGCAGCCATGGCCAGGCAACGGTTGTGTGCCTGAGCCCTTAAATGCATCTAAAAAGTGAAGCAACCATGAATTTGTTACAAGTGGTGCCAAAAAAATTACCAAAAATATTGATACATTCCCCTTAGAGTTAGGCTACTTTCACACTAGCGTTCGATCGGATCCGTTCTGAACGGATCCGATCGTAATAATGCAGACGGAGGCTCCGTTCAGAACGGATCCGTCTGCATTATATTAGCTAAAAAAAGCTAAGTGTGAAAATAGCCTCGGACGGATCCGTCCAGACTTTCAATGTAAAGTCAATGGGGGACGGATCCGCTTGAAGATTGAGCCACATTGTGGCATCTTCAAACGGATCCGTCCCCATTGACTTACATTGTAAGTCTGGACGGATCCGCACGCCTCCGCACGGCCAGGCGGACACCCGAACGCTGCAAGCAGCGTTCAGCTGTCCGCCTGTCCGTGCGGAGGCGAGCGGAGCGGAGGCTGAACGCCGCCAGACTGATGCAGTCTGAGCGGATCCGCTCCATTCAGACTGCATCAGGGCTGGACGGCTGCGTTCGGGTCCGCTCGTGAGCCCCTTCAAACGGAGCTCACGAGCGGACACCCGAACGCTAGTGTGAAAGTAGCCTTAGGCAGTCTACGGAGCTTCCAAATTTATCAGAGGGGCTCAGGCTGGATGATACATTTGTTGCAGGGCTAGACACTTTTGTATAACTGTATAGCACCTATGATATTGGTAGGTTTACTTTGCCGCAGAATTTTTAAGCCCTGTCCATTTTCCACTGAGCCACGCTTCATAATCACGTCTAAAATGATATGTGCTAAATTGCGCCAAAAATGTGCCAAATTTTTACTCATATTACGTCCGAATTCCGGTGCAGCCATAATAATAAATGTGGGCCATTGAGTCTAATAACAGAACTTTATATAGCCACCAGTAGAAGGTGCTTATACCGTGAAAGGGGTATTCCCATATTGAACTTTTATGGCATATTGACAGGATATGCCATTCCGAAATCCAAGAGCAGTCGGGTATAGTTGTTTAACTTTCCTCCAAACTCCCACAAAATTGAAATGTTATGGCCAGCTCTTCATATACAGCAGCTGGCCCCTGTGTCCCAGAGGTGAGGTTTGCATCTATAGAAATCATATGATATCTTGTGGGTAGATATAAATTTAAATATCCCTGTGAACAGCACACAGTAAGCTCATGAGCTCCCCCTAGTGGCAGCCACAGCCAGCCAGAATTTTATGTATTCACTGTATGTATATGGAAGAGATTGGTAGGTCTTCTTATAGCAGTTGGTAGTTCCAACCGCCATAAGAAAACATTAGGAAATTAATTAGTGCAGCATCATACTGTACTTCTACAAAAAAAAGGCTCTCACGTGAATTCGGCCTGACAATGTGAGGAGGTTTATGTTATTTTTGATTTCCCAATGTCTGAGTCTACTGATGGGACTTTTATTTAAGAGCTGCAAATTGCAATACTTTAGATTTTTTTATTTGTAATCATTGTCAATTTCATTGGCCGGAGACCTGAAGGAGGCTAAAAATAAGATGTACGTGTCTGCATGTACGAGTCTTGTCACCGTCTGCCATATTTATTTGGGTCTTCTGGCAATATGTCCAATTTGCAAAAGCCTCTGCTTTCACATACAAATGATGCGTCCTGTTCTTCTACATAAAATGAATCTGCCCCGTAATACAAACACAGCGTCATTACTGAATAATACATGTGACTATTAGAATAGTAAATGCATTCAAATATCACACTGTAGCAAAATCACATTTATTTGTATCTTTCCTGTAGTGTATGCTCCCACCGATATGCAAATCTAACCTTTCAGATACTTTACCCAATAAACCCAGAGGCCGTAGCTGAATAAAAATGTTTACTAAAAGGCTTTCTTTTGTATAATCTATTGATTTAATATCTTTTAGACAAGAGTGGAATGCCAGTATTACCCTGAAGGCTACTGATGAAAATCTCACCACATTTGTTTTCTATATATTATTTAGCACAAAGTCACAGACAATGGGCAAAATGCAACATATGTCGGGTTTATAATTGCTGATAATCTCCTGCATGTTGGTGCTGGAACTATTTACTCGGTAGGCACTTTTCGCTAATATTTCTCACCGGCATTCTCATGTATTAGAAAATTGTAGAAGATTATTATTTTTTTATCTTAAATTGTGTGAATGTGGACTAGTTAGTGAACTACATTTTATTTCCAATTGCTTGTGCAGCTACCCGGGAGGAGGCAGAGGATGGGAATGATAGTGGTCAATCCAATGAAAGGATCCATCCAATAAAAGGATGGGGCACCCTTTCTTCCCTCTAGAGCTCCCGTTTGATGGTATCTGGAGTGCCCTTGATGTTAGGTGTTTGGATGGGTGCAAGGCAAGAGGTGTAGAGTGCAATATCCAGTGTAGGTTGTAAGAGTCAGAAAACCAGGCCAGAGGTAGAAGGATAAATGTTTCTCTTTACTGTAGTGCAAATTGGAGTTGTAGGACATCAAGTTATAGCAAACACAGTTCCAACTGTACACAATGCAGTTCTCTCCCAAAAAGAGGTGTATGGATTTAGGCAAGGATGATAGTGATGGCCTTCACTCTCTTAGTAGAATCTATAGCAGGCAATAGTGCACTGACGATAATGGCTGTAGTGTCCTGGGTTTTGAAGGCTCATTAGGCCAAGACATGTTCGAGTGTCTTAACAGTGTTCCCCTCCGCCCCACAGCAGCAAAGTTTGAATGGCTGTAGCAGCAGGTTACCTTGCTGACTCCAGTGCTCAGACATGCAGATTCCAAGTTATCCCCTTTTTTCCTTTGTCTTTCTCCTTCTCTTTCTCTCATTTTATTGATCTTGCAGTAATTTACACAGAGATCTTTTAGTGTCTGAAGTCTTCTGGGCTAAAGGAGAAGGAAAAGGAAGCAACAGCTTCCCTCCTCTCTGAAATCTCCCCTAAAACTCACTAACTGAGCTGTGGTGGAGACCTACAAAGGGTTGTGCCATCCATGGGCATAAGACATAGCAATATACCACATACAATTACATAACAAATCATTTGGAGGTACCCCGTTTTGAGGTAGTGCACTTGTATTACATATTACACAGTGCGGTTTAGGTTTTAATGGAAATTAATCAATCGCAGACAGCTTCAACTGCATGGTATACAGACGTACAAAGTCCATTTACAGTGTTAACAGAGCTTAGAGAGTATTTTTTATAAAATAAAATAAAAAAAGATAAAGGGATATTGAGTTTTACTGCTTTAGCCCTTCATTCTAGACACTCTTGCGAGTGTTAATTGTTAGCCGTAGAAGGTGCTTTTAGTAATTTAGACAATTTACGGTACCTTGACCCATAAGACAGATTTCCTCTCCTTCATCACAAGCATGAAGATTTGTCACATGTCAGACAAGATCATATGTCACTGCTTTCATGATACAGTAGATGTTATGTACAGCTTTGGTCTGTCTTTGATATTATTCCATTAATTTGTATACCCCACAAGCCTGCAAGCTCTGACAATTCACTCAATGGACACAGCAGTCTTTTGGCAGCTACAAGTGCTCCTGGCGGTCAGTAAACTGCCATTGATGAATCGCTTCTTTCATTTCCCTCTGTAAAACATTTAGATAAAACAATGTTGAAATAATAAAGACTTGGAGGAAAATTTCTTCTCCTGCTTATTTATCTCCCCCGCTGACCTTTTCTGCTTTGTGCGCCTGTTACATTATTTCTTTTGTAAAGATGCGGCGTGATCGATGCAAACTGCTTAAAGGAAATCTGTCACCAAAAATGTTATCTACCAGTTAAAAACCAGATAGTAGCACATATATATATTTTTTCTAATCTGTTTTTATTTTCTGATTATAGATTTTTTAAATCTATTTCTTGAATATGATTATGGGGGCAGCCATCTTGCCTGATCTGTTCTTAACAGCATTTAGAAAATTGTTTTGCGGCAGCCCCATGGGCCATAAACCCAATGGACAGGAGGGGACCTTAGTGACTTCTCCAGTGTCCTGTGGAGAGATCATTGTACAAGGAAAGAATAGATAAGCTCTGACAATCACCTACTGTGAATGGTGGATCCTGTCTTATCTGTACACAAAGGTGGTATCTCCTTATCATTACAGGCAGGTTTAAAATAATATATAACTGCACTAAAGCGATCTGTACAAAGCAAGAAGTGACGCCTATTATTAGTCTTCTTCAGGAATTTATGGTTTTTATTTAAATATTGATATTAAAATGGAAAATTAAAAATAACATCATCAAAAATTCTTTAAAAATATGTTAAACATAAAAACGGTATACAATAATCATAGTCGTTTTCTGATGACACATTCCCTTAACTTTTGATGGGGTCAAATGATTTAGCGACAAAAGTATTCATCAAACTAGAGCATCCTGGTGCAAATTTTGAGGGCCCCAGTGTTAAATGCATATAATGTTTTATAGGGATTCTCAGTACTGTGCAAGCGTTTTAGGCAGGGGTGGAAAAAATGCTGTGAAGTAAGATGTGATAATAGATTATTTATATCAATTAAAATGCAAAGTGAATGAACAAAACAGAAATCTACAAAATTTAAATCAATATTGACCACCCTTTGCTTTCAAAACATCATCAGTTCCTCTAAGTATACTTGCAAATTCATCACAGAATGGCCACCTTAAAACGCAACCTTTATTATATGTCAATTTAAAATAGAGTCTCCTATTGTTCAAGATCCATAAAAAAACAACAGAACCAACAGGACTAGCCCTGCCTACCAAAGACGTCATGGCCGCCCTGATAAAGAGCAATATCGTATCCAGAGCCTCCTATAATTCCCTGATCGGAGGAGAAGCCAACCCTAAATGTGATGGCATGGGTGTACACAATATTTCATTCACCAGGCACAAGTAACAACAGTAGCCCTGAGAACCAAAGGTACACACTGTAATTACAGTAAAGGGCCCTTTACATGGGACGAGAATTGCATAGATCATCGGTAAAGAGTGTTCATCGGTACACTCCTAAACAATGATCTGGCAGTGTAAATGTACCGCCAATTATCTGATGAACGAGGAAGGAACACTTCCTTCGCTACAATCTGCTGTAATATCCTCCTGTGTAAAGGGACCTTAAGTATCACTCATACATTCAGTAACAACTGTTTAGCACTAAATAGATAAAGTAACTATAACTTAAATACTTCCTATAGATGTAGATAAGCCCCACAAATAGATATCCAATGATATGGTTTCCTAAAAACCAAATGAGCTAGACAGATTAAAGTATTGTCCAGCTTCCAAATCATGTGTTCCAATGTGTTTCCCTGTGGTGTCTTCCACAGTTCATCAGGGGACAAAAGAACCATCCATACAGATGCTTACTGTATAATTGGGGTACAAGATGCAGAATAGTCTACCCAGATACCTCTTATACAATAATGTCTATAGCCACACACTTAAGGGTACTTTCACACTAACGTTTTTGTTTTCCGGTCTTGAGTTCAATACCGGAAATAAATGATCAGATTTATCTTAATGCATTCTAAATGGATAGCATTCTATTCAGGATGCATCAGTTCAGCCCCTCTTACGTTTTTTGGCCAGACAAAATAAAGCAGCATGCTGCATTTTTCTCTCCGGCCTAAAATCCTGAACACTTGCCGGAATGGCGGATTCAGCATTAATTTCCATTGAAATGTATTAATGCCGGCATTAAAATTGTCGCTTTGACGGATCTGTTCTTCTGCTCCGCGCATCCGCAGACCTTTAAGTCTATGAATAAAATAAATACAGATCAGTTTTTCCGGATGACATCAGAGAGACGTATCCGGTATTTCAATGCATTTGTCAGACAGATCTGCAGCTGGATCCGTCTGACAAATGCATCCGTTTGCGGACAGATCCGGCAATGGAACTGGCTGACGGAATCCTCTGATGCAAGTGTGAAAGTAGCCTTAGACACTTAGTAAGGTAAATATGACAACTACACATAGTCAATTGTGGGAACTTCCTGTCAAGCTCTAGTGTGGGAGGGAAACCCCAAAACCGAACATAGGAGGGAAAGGGAAAAGGAAATAAGTCCTGAAAACTAAGGAAGTAAGATGGACACCTCCTAGTGAAAACCCTAATCAAAGCCCTGACTGACTACCAGTATGAACAGACCCCAGAGGTAGGTGAGTTCATGCACAGGAATACCTCAAGTCCTATCTAACCCTAAAGGACCCTGGTACTAATGGCAGGAATGAGACATCCTGTTCCTCCAAAAGAAAGGATGAACGGGAGTCTCCCTAAGGCCTAATACAAAACAACAAAGAAATGCAACACACCGAAAACCAAAATACAAAGGGAAAGGTAACACTTAACTTCTAAGAAACTATGGCAGCACCAGGAACTGAGCCAAGTTCCAAACACCAGCTATCCACACGTCCAACTGAAGCTATAAACCGCACAGCATTGTGGGAGAGACAACTATACATAGGGAAAGTTAAATGACCACAATAGCAACACCTGGAGTTTAAGGGTGTGGCCAGTACCAGAAACAACACAGACGCCTATTGATCCAGAAGGTAAACATGTCAACACAGTCGCAGGGATATCCATATGTCTCGGTACGTCCATGACACTTCCCCTTTATGTGGTTTATAGGTACACTTGCACACAGTTTTTGAAGGAACTTGGCAGGGAGGTTGTTCCAAACATCTTGGAGAACTAACCACTGATCTTCTGTGGGTATAGGCTTGCTTAAATCCTTCTGTCTCTGTGTGATCCAACAGGCTGGATGATGTTGAGATCAGGGCTCTGTGGAGCCACTTTCAGGATTCCTTGTTCTTCTTTACACTGAAGATAGTTCTTAATCACATAGTTCTCGAAGATGTTTGGAACAATCTGCCTGCCGAATTCCTTCAAAAACTGCGTACAATCTACCTCACCATTGATCACCTCCTTTATGTATCTTGACCAATTCACTACTCATTGGTAATCCATGGAATTCATTATATCAGTCCCTTATATCTAATAGATAGTAAAGGCTGCTTTTATAGGTGGCCATACACCTTATGAAGCAGGTTGGTGGTTCAACAGTGGTTGAGGTTGAGCAAATGATTGTCGTCTGGTGAACAGTAATTTTGCAGATGTAACCATACACATTTTAATCCATATTGGCAGTTACAGTCATTCAAACTGCTGATACATGTATTGTATAATTACTTCTGGGCAATCTTTCTGTGGGCGGCCTTTCAAGGAAAGATTTATCATGGATGAAAGGATCTTTCTAAACAATGAAAAATGTTTTTTAAACTACTAGATAAAAAAATGTAAACATGGCCAACTTCTATTAAGGTGATGACAAAAACAATCAATTGTTAAATTCCGACCTCAAAGCTTTCACCCATTTTCAGTGATTGTCATAACTTTAGTTTGGGCACCTAAAATGGGTTGTACATCATGGCAAAGAGTCACATAATGCAAGGGGATCTGGTTACAACCATGGTCAGTGATTGGCCTCAGGCAGCATCAGACCAGATGTTTTTAGCGAGGGAGCACAGGAGGGCATCGCAGGCTGGGAGAAGAAGGAAAGAGGTTTTGGCCTCTTTCCACAGGTTGCACATATACATCTTCCCACACTGAAGGACATACTGTAGATGCTTATCATTCCTTCCAAATACTTATGAAAAGCAGTAACCGAAAAGGGGACACTAAAAGACCAAAACTTCATATATTTGTTGTGCAGCTGAATGTAGTCTATTGTTCTGTGTAAGCAGACACCTCACACATCAGCTTTTGGAAATAGCAAGAGCTGTAATTCATTTTTTATTTTATTTTTTTTGCTTTGTAGGAATTTGCAGACTCCATATATCAGCTGGTAATACAAAAATTCCAGGACCTCACAGAAAACTTCTCAGTATGCACACGTCACAAAGCCCTAGCAGCCATTGTCATGACCAAAGGTAAGGTTGTTTTGCAGAAGATCTTGCTGTGTTTTACTGAGGAGTGATATCATTATCACATCTTCAAGGCAGTTTATCGAAAGAGGATTGCCACCAAGAAGTGTCTTGTCAACATATTGAATCATCTTTACCAACTTTGGTTTTCTGTATATCTAGTTGCAAAAGTGTATGTTTTATACACACAAGTCTTAATATGTAACAGAGTGTGGTCATATGGTGGCCTACTAAGGTCTCAGTGGATTAAGCTGAATCTATGTCAGAAAGAACAGCACAGTGAGCTATGCACAGACTCTACAGCAACAGAAAAGTAGGTAATATTTAATGAGGCTAAAAAGTTTCTTCACTCTTCATGTTCAAAGCATATGGTCAATAAACAAAATGTTGAGAAGGTGTCCATAGCCTTTAGCAATTCTAGACCTCAATTACCCCTTTACAATATACTGTACACTGGGGGTATGCATATTCTGGTAGCAACTGCATATGTAAGTATTTATATAAACTGGCTTGATGGGGGCCCTACTTACCTGTTTGCCTGAGGACCTATTTTCTTTAAAAATAGTCATGATAGATAGAGAGATAGAAAGATAGATAGATATCTCCAAAAAATGGAGTGTTGCACCCTACCTTCACCCTGGTCTGACTGTGCTGCTGCTGCTGCTTCGTTCTTTGGTAGATAGATAGATATATAGATAGATAGATAGATATGAGATAGATGATAGATAGACAGATAGATAGATAGATTTTGCTTAGATGCAGTATATATAGATAGATGGATAGGTGAGAGATAGGTTTTCATGTTTTCAGAAAGAAATAGATGAGCGTTCTATTTTATTTCATTTTATTTTATTTGGCTTCAATTTCTAAGTATGATTTACCACTGCCATCAGAATACCCTGACAATATCAGAATTGAATTTTTCAGGGCAGGGGAAAATAATAAATGCCATCCATTTCCACTTAATGTTGATTTACAATGTTTCTCCCTTTAACAACCATAAAATACTCCTCAGTACAGCTAGTCGTGTCGGTGATACAGTGTATTGTAAAAAATGTTTGGTGGGTAAAGTAAAAGTAATGAATATTAATTATGGGGATGATTGGTGATTTATAAGATGCCGCCTGGATTTATGTGGTCGATAATATGATTGGAAGAGAAGTGTAATGAAGGTCCAGGGTATGTCAGTGAATCTCAGCTCCGTAGTGTCACTATTCTGTCGAAATACACAAAGGAAAGACTAACATGTCTCATACAGGGCTGAAACGCTTCAGTGGTTTTCCTGGGATTCGAGAAAAGGGCTCTTTTTTTAGAAGCAGTTCTGCTCTTTTTCATGGGCCAGGTCCCCTATTGTATATCATCACCTTTCACCTGGATACGTGCACACGACATAGACTCTGTTTCTACAGAGAAAGAGTCTTGTTTATTTTAAGTACTGATGTAAAATAACAAAAAATCTGTGAAAATTAAGGGGGTCGTTTATTGAGACCGCTGTTTTAGACGCCAGTCTTAATAACCCCTATAGCTGGTGGTGGATCTGCCGGAGGTATGAAGAGGAGCCGGCCTCTACATAACTTCGGCATATTCAGCAGCAGTCTAAATTTTCTAGCTGTCTTACATTTAGACCATTTTCTATGCCTAAAACGGTCCCCTTCCCTGCCCATGCCACACCCACTCTTTTAGACCTGCTTTTTTTAAGTTTTATAATTTTTATGCAATAAAAACCCTTTTTTATTTAAAAATATATATTTTTGCATCACATCCCAAGACCCATAATTTTTATTTATTTTTTATCTCTACAGAGCTGTGTGAGAGCTTGATTTGTGCGACTTGATTTTTTGTATCATTTTGGGTTAGATAACTTAAAAAAAAAATGTATTCCTTTCTTGGTCGTAAATAAGCAAAATACACAAATTCTGGCTTTTTTTATTTATTTTTTACGGCATTCACTGTGCAGGATAAACTGCATGGTAATTGTGTAGTGCAGATCGTTATGAAAGCGGCAATACCAAATATGGGGAGGGGTTTTTATTTTTCCAAATTTTTCCATTGAAAACCCTTTTTTGGAAAAATGTGTTTTTCTTAAACTTGGAGATTTAGTTTTATTTAACCATTAGTTTTTTTTAACCATTTACCGTATTTTTCGCCCTATAAGACGCACCGGCCCATAAGACGCACCTAGGTTTTTGAGGAGGAAAATAAGGAAAAAAATATTTAGAACCAAAAGATGTGCTTTTGGTGGGTTTTTAACTAATGGTGGTCTGTGGATGACACTATTATGGGGGATCTGTGGATGACGCACTGTTATGGGGGTCTGTGGCTCACAGTGTTATGGGAGATCTGTGGATGATGCTGTTTTGGGGATTTGTGGATGGCACTGTTATGGGGGATCTGTGGCTGACACTGTTATGGGGGATCTGTGGCTGACACTGTTATGGGGATCTGTGGATGACACTGTTATGGGTTCATTTGTGGATGGCACTGTTATAGGGGCATCTGTGGATGGCATGACACTGCTATGGGGGGATCTGTGGATGACACATATATAGCATCTTATGCTATGTGTCATCCACAGATCGCCCCATAACAGTGTCCCTGTGTAGTGAATGACCTCCAATACAGGGGTGGGGGTCGGCATCTGGTTTTGTAATGGCAGAGGGGCCTGGTGCAGGCCCCGCTCACTGTAGTAATCATATCTAGCCTGTAGGTAATGTTAAACTATAGAAATCATGTGCAATCCAGCCTGTAGTACTTACTACAATCTACCGTAGCAGGCAGGAAGTAGAGTAACTCACTACGTCACGTGCCTGCACCGCCTGCTTCATTCATAAAGTGGGAGGAGCAGGTGCGTGACATAGTGAGTTACGCGGCCGCCTGCCCGCCCTCCTGGCTGCTACGGAAGATTGTAGTAAGTACTACAGGCTGGATTGCACATGATTTTTAAAGTTTAACATTGCCTACAGGTTAGATTATTACTACAGTGAGCAGGGCTCGGTGTAATAGAATACAGTGACTGCACCGGGCCCCTCTGCCATTACAAAACCAGATCCCGGCCCCCAGCCACTCCTCCCTCCCCGCTGATACACCCGCTGGCCGCACTGTGCAGCATCGCGGCGGCGGTGTATCAGTGTAAATTGCAGCACTCTCCCTATAAGACGCACTGCCATTTTGCCCCCACTTTAAGGGGAAAAAGTGTGTCTTTATAGGGTGAAAAATACGGTAATAGTTTCAGAAGGGGACTTTAACAGGCGATCTTCTATAATACACTAGTACTCTTTATGCAGTATAGTATATTAGAATTCTTTCACACTAGCGTTTTTGCTGGATCCGGCAGGGTTCAGCTAAAACGCTTCTGTTACTGATAATACAACCATCTGCATCCGTTATGAACCTATCCACTTGTATTATCTGTAACATAGCAATGACAGATCCGTCATGAACTCCGTTGAAAGTCAATTGGGGATCCGTTTTCTATCATGTCAGATTGTGTCAGAGAAAATTGATCCGTCCTCATTGACTTGCATTGTGGGTCATGACTAGAGATAAGTGAATCGAAGCTGACAAATTGGAATTCGATCCGAATTTCAGGAAAACTTTGATTCGCAATGAATTTCACAGCCCTATAAATATTTCAATACAAAAAGAAAAATATTTACGCACTTCACTGTTGCAGTTATTTGTGGTGAAAATGTTTAGTGGCCTATTTCAGTACAAAAATAATAATATATATGCATTTCATTGTTTCAGTTATTTGTGGTGAAAGTGTTTAGTGGCTTATTTCAGTACAAGAATATTCTCAGTTCACTTCTGCAGTTATATGTGTTGAAAGCGTTTAGTGGTCTATTTCAGTACAAAAAGAAAAATAAATACCCACTTCACTGTTGCAGTAATTCGTGGTGAAAGCATTTAGTGGCCTATTTCAGTACAAAAAGAAAAAAAATATACGCACTTCACTGTTGCAGTTATTTGTGGTGAAAGCGTTTAGTGGTCTATTTCAGAATAAAAATATATACGCATTTCACTGTTGCAGTTATTTGTGGTGAAAGCGTTTAGTGGTGTATTTCAGAACAAAAAAAAATTATATATACACATTTCACTGTTGCAGTTATTTGTGGTGAAAGCATTTAGTGGCCTATTTCAATACAGAAAGAAAAATATATATGTGCTTTACTGTTGCATTTATTTGTGGTAAAAGCGTTTAGTGTTCTATTTCAGTACAAAAAGAAAAATATATTCTCAGTTCACTTATGCAGTTATATGTGTTGAAAGCGTTTAGTGGCCTATTTCAGTACAGAAAGAAAAATATATACGCACTTTACTGTTGCAGTTATTTGTGGTGAAAGCGTTTAGTGGGCTATTTCAGTACAGAAAGAAAAATATATACGCACTTCACTGTTGGAGTTACTTGTGGTGAAAGTGTTTAGTGGCCTATTTCAGTACAGAGAGAAAAATATACAGTACAGACCAAAAGTTTGGACACACCTTCTCATTCAAATAGTTTTCTTTATTTTCATGACTATGAAAATTGTAGATTCACACTGAAGGCATCAAAACTATGAATTAACACATGCGGAATTATATACATAACAAAAAAGTGTCAAACAACTGAAAATATGTCATATTCTAGGTTCTTCAAAGTAGCCACCTTTTGCTTTGATTACTGCTTTGCACACTCTTGGCATTCTCTTGCTGAGCTTCAAGAGGTAGTCACCTGAAATGGTTTTCACTTCATAGGTGTGCCCTGTCAGGTTTAATAAGTGGGATTTCTTGCCTTATAAATGGGGTTGGGACCATCAGTTGCGTTGAAGAGAAGTCAGGTGGATACACAGCTGATAGTCCTACTGAATAGACTGTTAGAATTTGTATTATGGCAAGAAAAAAGCAGCTAAGTAAAGAAAAACGAGTGGCCATCATTACTTTAAGAAATGAAGGTCAGTCAGTCCGAAAAATTGGGAAAACTTTGAAAGTAAGGGCTATTTGAGCATGAGGGAGAGTGATGGGGTGCTGCGCCAGATGGCCTGGCCTCCACAGTCACCGGACCTGAACCCAATCAAGATGGTTTGAGATGGACCGCAGAGTGAAGGCAAAAGGGCCAACAAGTGCTAAGCATCTCTGGGAACTCCTTTAAGACTGTTGGAAGACCATTTAAGGGGACTACCTCTTGAAGCTCATCAAGAGAATGCCAAGAGTGTGCAAAGCAGTAATCAAAGCAAAAGGTGGCTACTTTGAAGAACCTAGAATATGACATATTTTCAGTTGTTTGACACTTTTTTGTTATGTATATAATTCCACATGTGTTAATTCATAGTTTTGATGCCTTCATAGTCATGAAAATAAAGAAAACTCTTTGAATGAAAAGGTGTATCCAAACTTTTGGTCTGTACTGTATATGCACTTCACTGTTGCAGTTATTTATGGTGAATGCGTTTAGTGGCCTATTTAAGTACAGAAAGAAAAATATATGTTGCAGTTATTCATGGAGAAAGTGTTTAGTGGCCTATTTCAGTACAAAAACAAAAATATATATGCATTTCACTGTTGCAGTTATTTGTGGTGAAAGAGTTTAATAGCTTATTTCAATACAAGAAGAAAAATATATTCTCAGTTCACTTCTGCAGTTATATGTGTTTAAAGCATTTAGTGGCCTATTTCAGTACAGAAAGAAAAAGAAAAATATATTCTCAGTTCACTTCTGCAGTTATATTTGTTGAAAGCATTTAGTGGCCTATTTCAATACAGAAAGAAAAATATATATGCACTTCACTGTTGCAGTTATTTGTCGTCAAAGCGTTTAGTGGGCTATTTCAGTACAAAAAGAAAAATATATTCTCAGTTCACTTCTGAGGTTCTATGTGTTGAAAGCGTTTAGTGGCCTATTTCAGTACAGAAAGAAAAATATATACGCACTTCACTGTTGCAGTTATTTGTGGTGAAAGCGTTTAGTGGCTTATTTCAGTACAAGAAGAAAAATATATTCTTAGTTCACTTCTGCAGTTATATGTGTTTAAAGCGTTTAGTGGCCAATTTCAAGACAGAAAGAAAAAGAAAAATATATTCTCAGTTCACTTCTGCAGTTATATGTGTTGAAAGCATTTAGTGGCCTATTTCAGTACAAAAAGAAAAATATATACGCACTTCACTGTTGCAGTTATTTGTTGTGAAAGTGTTTAGTGGCCTATTTCAGTACAGAAAGAAAAATATATACGCGCTTCACTGTTGCAGTTATTTGTGATGAAAGCGCTTAGTGGACTATTTTAGTCTTGTGTTTTTATTTGCTTTTATTTATTTAGTTCAGCTAAAAGTATGTCAGACAGAGAAGTGCCAGGTTATGCACAGAGGAGTGGCAGAGGCCTAAATGTTTCTGGCGCAGGCAGAGGTCGCAGCAGAGTAAGGGGGCATGGCAGCTGGAGTCGCAGTGAGAGTCCTGAGCTCCCGGTGTCATCTAGCGGTTGTTTCTTGACCAGCAACCCAGCGTTTCTTGATTGTTTAACTCATCCACTTCATCCCAAGTGACATCAGACACCACCAGCCAACAGTCGGTGGATTTGTCAGACACAACCCTTAGTTGGCATGGCCCAGGAGCAGGCCCTGTGCCCTCATCTGTCCTTCACCTGCCTCTTTCCCTTTCTGTCCCCTTACCGTCATAAATATATGCTGTAGGCTCACCTCCCCTTTTTTTAGTGAGGAAGAGCTACTAGAGGGCGGTCAGCAGCTACTGCCCAGCCAAGATCTGGAGGAGACATCCGCCTCTTCCTCCACTAGGCGGGCAAGTAGTGATGAGGAGAGTGGCATGGGAGGTGGTGTTGCGAGCGGTCAGGCTCCTGACCCAGAGACCGTTGAGGAGGAGATCAGTGATGCACAGACACTACTCGATGATGATGAAGCTGATCGCACTTGGGAGCTGGGTGCAAAAGGGGCTTAATAATCATCGGGGGAAGAGGGTGGCAGCTTGCCCGTGAGGCAGCGGCTGAGCCAGCAAGGTGGCGGCATGGCTGGGAGTCAGCAGGATGGCACCAGTGGGAGGTCGGGAGCCAAACGTGCCCAAGGTAGACCACCTGCTTCGCAACAGCCTACCTGCCCGAGAAGTAGTGGTGCAGGGATTCATGGAGCTAGCGGCGGTAGCAGTCAGTGTTGACTGTTGGGGGGAGAGATCACCTTCTCGGCGGTGTGGCAGTTTTTTGTTAAGCCGCCGGAGGATGTTAACATGCCCATATGTAGAATATGTGGGCGAGAAGGTGAAGCATGGCCAGGGTGCCAATGTTGGCACCATGGCCTTGCGTCAACATATGCAGCGTCACCATAAAGTGGCCTGGGAGAACAGTGGCTCCAATGTGGTGGTCCAGCCTGCCGCAGCAACCGCTGCATCATCCAGTGGCACGCTCCCTGTTTCAGGCAGTCAAGGCTCCACCACCTCAGCTGAAGGAAGCTGTCTGTCATTCCATCTTCTGCTTGCCCAGATGCTCCTGCTCTTCCTACTCCTCGTCACTCATTCTGTCATTAATCGATCACTGAAGCGATTGCCAAGAGACAGCAGTGTGCGTGCACTCATCCAACGGCACAGAAGCTGAATGTGCTTGTGGCCAAGTTGCGGGTGCTTCAGCCCCTCCCTTCCCAAGTGGTGGACTCTGCACCTTTCAGATAACTGATGGCTTGTGCCGAGCCGAGGTGGAGAGTCCCAAGCCATCATTTCTTTGTGAAAAAGGCAGTACCAGCCATGCACAAATATGTAGAACAGAAGATAGGCCAGTCTTTGAGGCTGTCGGTGTCTGCCAAAGTGCATGGCAGCGCCGACGTGTGCAGCTATAACTACAGTCAGGGACAATACATGTTCTTTACGGCCCACTGGGTGAATATTTTTCCTGCACAGCCACACCAGCAACTTGGCTAGGTCACGCCACATCCGTCTCCACGTTGTCACGCCGTTGGTCCTGCAACAATGTCCGCCTCTGCCTCCTCAACCTCCACCGTGTCCTCAGCCTCCACTGCAGGGACAAGTCACAGTGCCCGTCCAGCATACCACATTTGCAGGGCACAGCGGTGTCACACTGTTCTGCACCTCGTTTGCCTTGGCTAACTGAGTCACACAGGGGAGGAACTGCTCCGTGTCCTTCAGCAAGAAATCAAATCCTGGCTTTCTCCCCGACAACTCAAAATCTGAACCATGGTGACCTACAACGGGAAGAACATTGTGTCTGCACTGCGTCAAGGAGGGCTGAGCCATGCACCCTGCATAGCACACGTGTTCAACCTGGTTTTTAAGTTGTCAAGCAGTTCCTGAAGTATTCTACCTATCTGCAAGACATCCTAAAAATGGCCATGAAACTTTGCATGCACTTCAGCCACTCGCACACTGCAAAGACTCCCTCCTTGAGGTGCAGCAGCAGAACGGCATTCCCCAACATAGGCTGATATGCGACGATTCCACCCGTTGTAAATACACCCTCCATATGTTGGACCGACTATACAGACAGAGAAAGGCCATCAGCGATTTCTTGATGATGCAAGCGGATAGGAATACTCTCCTGAGTAACTTCGATGTCAGCCAGTGGCAGCTCATGCGTGAGACCGTTTGCTCAGGCCCTTTGAGGATTCCACGTTATTTGTCAGTCGCCAGGAGTACGGGATGAACAACGTCATACCACTGCTTCATGTCCTGGAAGAGATAATGGTAACAATGGCTGGTCAGGGGACAGGAGACGTGGCGCCTAGATCTCACAGCCACATGAGCCTTGTGGGGTCTAAACTGGGAGAGGAGGAGGAGGACATTGGAGCACAGGCAATGTGTAGCAAAATGCGCGTTTTTTCTACTCAGCTGACAGGAGAGGATGAGCAGGAGCAGCCAGAGGAGCTACAGGGTGATGAGGAAGACGAGGCAGAGGACACAGACACACTGTGGCAGTATGCAGTGGAGATGGAGGCAGGGAGTCCCTCCGAGTCACTTGCACAAATGGACTGAATGCATGCTTACTTGCTTGCGTAGTGACATCCGAATTGTCACTATTCGGCAAAGGGATGACTTCTGGCTCTCCACCTTGTTGGACCCTCGCTACCGGTCCAAAATGGGGGCATTTTTTTACACCCACTGAGAGGGAGGACAAACTGAACTACTACAGAGACATCCTATGTAGTAAGTTGGCCGCTGCCTATCTGCACCATCGTCCATCCTCTCGCAGGTCTGACTGTGGGGGCTCTCTGCACTCACATTCTGCTGCCATAGCTGCTGGGGAGAGGTGGGGTGGCAGCTCCATCAGCACTAGCCTGAGTCTACAGTCGCTGATGAGTAGTTTTCTTCACCTACATAGTTAAGAAACTACTCACCAGCAGCAGCAGGTAGACCTGAAGCAGGACCTGAACCAGCAGGTGGTGGCATACTTGGACAGCACCCTGCCAACTCACATTGAAGATCCGCTGGACTACTGGGCAGCCAAACTGGATTTGTGGCCGCAAGTAGCAGAGTTTGCCTTGGAAAAGCTGTTCTGCCCGGCCAGTAGTGGGGCATCAGAGTGGGTGTTTAGTGTGGCGGGGGCCATAGTTACCCCAAGAAGAACTCGCCTGTCCACCCAAAATGTGGAGAAACTGACCTTTGTCAAGATGAAAAAGGCGTGGATCAGCCAGGATTTCCACCCACCAATGCCTGATGCATCTTATTAGATCATCCATGCCACCTCACCCAAACCTTATAAAAAGAGACCGGTTTCTTCTGGATACCTGCCTCAGCTACTACTCTGATGCTGCCACCGACCTGATGCCACACATCTGATGCCAAGTGCTCCTTCTTTAACCCACCTTCGTCAGTGGGTACTGGTATTGCCACCCACCAACCCACCCTGTCACCAAGTCACTTTGTGGTCTCCTGATGCTGCTGTTGCCATCTCCACACTATGTCACCTTCACACTCTGTGGTCTCCTGATGCTGCTGCTGCCATCTTCACATTATGTCACTTTGCCACTCTGTGGTATCCTGATGCTGCTGCCATCTCCACACTATGTCACCTTGCCACTCTGTGGTATCCTCCTGATGCTGCTGCTGTCGTTACCTCCAGAATCGGTCATTGTGCCACTTTGTGGCCTCCTCCTAAAGCTGCTGCTGCTGCTGCCTCCTCCCCACTCTGTCATTGGGCCACTCTGTGGTCTCCTCATACTGCCGCCACCTCCAGACTCTTTCATTGTTCCACTTGGTGGCCTCCTCATACTGCTACCACCTCCAGACTCTGTCATTGTGCCAATTGGTGGCCTCCTCATATTGCCGCCACCTCCAGACTGTCATATGCCATTTTGTTGCCTTCCTCTGATGCTGCCACCTCCAGACTCTGTCATTGTGCTGCTCTGTAGTCTCCTTATGCTGCCACCACCTCCTGACTCTGTAATTGTGCCACTCTGTGGTCTCCTCATGCTGCCACCACCTCCTGACTCTGCCATTGTGCCGCTCTGTGGCCTCCTCATGCTGCCACCACCTCTTGACTCTGTCATTGTGCTGCTCTGTGGTCTCCTTCTGATGATGCTGCTGCCACCACCTCCTGACTCTGTAATTGTGCCACTCTGTGGCCTCCTCATGCTGCCACCACCTCCTGACTCTGTAATTGTGCCACTCTGTGGCCTCCTCATGCTGCCACCACCTCCAGACTCTGTCATTGAGCCACTATGTGGCTTCCTGATGCTGCCGCCACCTCCAAACCCTGTCATTGGGCCACTCTGTGGTCTCTTCATGCTGCTTTCACCTCACCACTATGTCATAGGGCCATGTCTGTGGACTTCTCATGCTGTTCCCACCCTCCCCCACTTCATGACTTGGACACTATTTTGCCTTTCGGCCTGGCTGACATCATCATTGATTTGACCTTTCTTCTGATCTGTCAGAAGGAAGGAAAAATGAGATGCATAACGGACCCTGTCGACCCTTTTTGAAAAATTCGGCAACCAGACGAAATCGAATTTTTGAGAAATTCGCTTATCTCTAGTCATGAAGGATCCATCTTGCGCCGCATCCCAGGACGGAAAGCAAACCGCAGCATGCTGCGGTTTGCTCTACGGTATGAGAATTGAACAGAATGCATTTTGGAACATTTTGTTCTGTTCAGTTACATTTTATCCCCATTGACAATGAATGGGGACAAAATTGAAGCTTTTTTTTCCGGTATTGAGACCCTGTGACGGATCTCAATACTAGAAAATATTAATGCTAGTGTGAAAGTAGCCTTTTACTGTCAGTGCTATACTGACAGACACCAGCAAGCTTGTGCCATAGAGGCGCAGCCTGCTATAAATACAGTGCAAACAGGCCTGGGGCCTTCATTAGGCCTCAGGCTACCATGCGAAGACATCGACACCCCCCAATCTCATAAGCAGGGTGCCAGTGAGAGACAGAGGGAGCTCCTTCCTTTTAAACCACTTAGATACTGTGGTCACTATTGACTGCAGAATTTAAGCGGGTAAACGGCCTGGATCGGTTCTTCTGCCAGTCTGGGTCTTTAGAGCAGGAGCCCAGCTCTCATGTTCGCCACTCCATGGGATACCTGTGCAGGGCTTATTCTAGGCCACTGTAAAACACGGCAGCCTAGAATAAAGCTGTTAAAACACATATCGGCAGTCATTAAGTGGTTAAATATATCATCATATGACATTTTTAAAGTTTACTCAGATCCGAAATGTTCTTTTAATCACATGAACCAGCATGCTGGAAAATTTTCTACTAAGTGGCTACAATAAAAATACAGCTGCACTTCACTAGTAAATTACACAAGTCTGCGCACTTAGGCTCGTGAGGGCAAAGGAAAGTGCGCACTAGGAGCACCTGTAAGAGAAAGCCTGGCACTTAGATGTGAACTTTCAACAGCGGTCACAATACGTTCGCTGCCGATAGAGCGCTTGTAGGCTACAGGATTGTAAGCTGCACATTATTTCGGGAAGGTTTTAATATAATCTTTTCACATCTGTCTTCAGAGCTGCAGGAGGTGCTGCAAACCAAACCCATCCAATCTCAGCACTAGGAAGCCAGTTTGGCTGTATCTGGCACTATGTGTTAGCATTGTTTAATAGTTTCTCTAACTGGAATAACCGGCCTGTGCTGAAATAGAAATAAAATAATAAATCCATGATATATCAGTACTAATTATAATCTAATGATATTTACATGCAGTATATTGGGCAGATTTACTAATCCTATAAGGCGTCTTTCTGCAGGCCGACTTAGGCTACCGTACTTTTACACTAGCATTTCTATTTTCCGGTACTGAGATCCCTCATAGGATCTAAATACCAAAGAAAAACGCTTCAGTTTTGTCCCCATTCATTGTCAACTGAACATAACGGAATCCTCCAAAATGCATTCTGTTCCATTTGGTTGCGTTCCCATACCAGAGAGCATTTCCGTCATGGGATGCGGAGCAAAACGGATCTGGCATGACCCACAATGCAAGTCAATGGGGACGGATCAGTTTTCTCTGACACAATAGAAAACTGATCTGTCCCCCGTTGACTTTCAATGGTGTTCATGACTGATCCGTCTTGGCTATGTTAAAGATAATACAACCGAATCCGTTCATAACGGATGCAGATGGTTGTATTATCAGTAACGGAGGCGTTTTTGCTGATCCCTGACGGATCCAGCAAAAAACGCTAGCATGAAAGTAGCCTAAACAAATCACGGTTTATTCCCAAAAACTGCCTGATGGTCAGCTGAAGTGAGAGCTGCCATTGCATGCAGCAATCACCTCTGTCTCTGCTGTTTGGGGATGAGTGATCACTAACTGCGATCGTTCATTCCCATACACCATACAGATTCATTGAGGGAGATTTATCAAGACTGGCATTCCCATGCGCCACTCTAAATCTTCTGTGGAATGGGATCCCCCTAATTTATAAAGGGGCAGGTGCATACTTACCAATGTTTAGGTTGTTAAAATCGGGACATCCCAAACCCCACCCTTGGGCATGCCCTGACTCCACCAGGAAACGTTGAGTTATCTTTAGCCTCCACTATTTTCTGTTTCTGAAAATTAGGGACAGTCCCTGCAAATTTGGGACAGTTAGCAACTATGCAGATGCTTCTTAAAAAATAAATTAGGCACACCTCTAGCCCTCTGTGTGCAATAAACTCCAAATTACACCAGCTAGAGACAACTAGTGTAGACTTGAGCTATAATTTATGCCAGTTTCTGGAGTAAATCATGGTAAATCCAGCGGTCTGTGGGAGGCTATGCCCCCTCTCACTAAGCCCCACTGCTTTTATTGCCACTTTAGAAAAGTGTCAAGAAGCTCAAAAAGTCACAAATTATGGTACAAATATGGTGTGAGCTATAATTTGCAAGTTTTTAGCGCTACATTTGTGGCATAAAAGGGTTCATAAATGCCCCCCCCCCCCCTCCCCATTGTTCCTGGGTAGCAGATCCCTGTTTGCATAGCACAATGATTTTGGATGTTGACTATGCTCTCACCTGATGAATAATCAGTGGTATCTTTACATAGGGCAAATACCAGGAATGAGCATGTGTACAAACGTTCACTTCTGATACTTGACCTGATATTCTACCTGTGTAAAGGGTCCTTTAGACAAAATGCCTAGACATGCACCAACTTTATCACAGGGGCTAAGGCTGGATGATAAATGTGGTGCAGGCATGGATACTTTTCTCTAACTTTATATAAACTATTAGTTGGCTTACTTTCAAACACAATTTTTAGCCAGAATTGTGGAACAATTCTGACGCAAAATGTTGCATATTAGGCGATACTCATTTTCTCGAAAGCCACCTCCCTTTCCCATTGGCTTTGCAATTTTTGATGTGTCCTTTGTAAAAAAAGGAAAAGAAAAATACAGTCGCCAGAGCTGGAAAGCAGATGTCCTATTTTTGAAGTTGCGATGGAACTTTCTTGAGATTCAAGTCTCATGAATTTAGTCTTGCCTTCTAGAGGTTGAAAGAAATGTTGTATTAAATCACATAGATATTGGATATCTACACGTGAGGCTCCACCGGTCCACTGACACTGGTCAAAGTAAAACCAGCTGCCCTAATATTGTGTAGGTCAGAGGGTGTTTTTACACCCCTCTCAGAACATTTGAAGGGTAGGTGTGGTCAGCTGTGCTAGTTAAAGGGAACCTGTCAGCGGCAAAAAACACCCCAAACCATCAGCAGTACCTTCAAGTGGCCGGCAGTGTGTTTCTAATGATTTTCTTCCTGCAGTCAGATGCAGTAAAAGCAGGAAACAACTATCTTTTATCCCCTGAGCGCGCTATTTTCGAGTCACTCTTGAAGTCAAGCGGGCAGCGGCCTCCTTGCTTCAAGTCAAGGTAACCACTCCCCCTACCCTGCCTCTCCGCTGTGACTGACAGCGCTTATGCCCAACAGCCGGCTGTCAGTAACAGCGAAGGGGTAGGGAAGGGGGTGCGGTTACCTTGACTTGAAGCAAGGAGGCCGCTGCCCGCTTGACTTCAAGAGTGACTTGAAAATAGCGCGCTCAGTGTATTTCAGATTCATTAACTGTACAAAAAAAGGCACAAACCTACTCCTGTGGGCTGGAATAAAAAACAATAACATCTCTAGACACAAGTGTTCTTTGTAAAGATGCGGAAGATCCATCAAACAATGTGCTTTGTTTGATAAAGTTGGCGCATTTATGTCCACGGACACTCACAAGACGGACTTCAAAAATCCCTCTCACAATAAATTTCCTCACTACCATAGAGTTAAATAATAAGATTCTGGTTGCTTGAAAATAACACTAGAGGGAGCTTATTGCATACTGTATTAAAGGGGTTCTGCACCTTCATTTAACTGATGATCTATCCTCTGGATAGATCATCAGCTTCTGATCGACGGGGGTCCGACACCCGGGACCTCCGCCGATCAGCTGTTTGAGAAGGCAGGACGCTCCAGCAGCATCGCGGCCTTCTCACTGTTCACCGCCGGCCCACTGACGTCACGACTAGTATCAACTAACGTGGGCGGGGCTAAGCTCCATTCAAGTGAACAGAGCTTAGCCCCGCCCACTCTAGTTGATACTAGTCGTGACATCACTGGGCCAGCGGTAAACAGTAAACAGCGGTAAACTCTGCCTGGGCTGTGTACAGTGACAAGAAGGTGTACCCTTTTCTTCCCTTGGGGAACTCCCTGACTTTCTGGGGTTCCTGCCTGGTGGTAGTTGGTGTGCTCTTGATGGTAAACAGAAGCATGGGGTGGGTGATGAAGGCAATAAAAGGGATCAGTTTAATTAGAATAAATAAAGTCTCTCTTCACTGGGTAGATGATGACAGTTCCAGTAGAAATAGAATCAATTGGTACTTTCCAGAGATATATCATACACATGACTTCTTCCAAGTGGTTGTGTATGGGTAGCAGCAATGATGGTAGTAGTAGTCCCTGAGTCTATCTCTGTAAACACACTTTGCAATCTTCCCAGTTATATTTAGTCTTTCTGCAGTTCCTATGTGAAGGAGTGCAGATCTTAGATCTGGGTGGCCAGTCCATCTCAAAGGATGAAGGGTGCCTGAAGCAATTAACCATTTCTATAAGCACTTAAGTCTTTATGCCATAAACATCTGGTATTTACTATTTGAATCCAGTGCACAGCCTCGGCGGATCTAGATCTTCTAAAATATCTGGTGTCTTTGCGTCAATGGTTTCCTCCCAGTTAAGTCACTCTTTGGCAGTTTTTCAATCTCAGGAGTGGAGTCTCCTGAATGAGGCTTCTCAGGACCTGCTCTGCAGGCGCTCTCATACATATGTCTTGCCTGCAGCTTGTCCCAGCTAACACTCTCTAACAAACCAGAGGGGCAGACCAAGTCCATCACTCTGGCAACCTAAACCATTCTGCCAGTTAGTTAATCATTTGTTGTCCATTGGCATTAGGTATACATAATACAAAAAAAAAAAAAAATAATATTAAATTAACCCTTTGCAGTGGTCTTCAGGAGAACTGCAAATGCAGGACCTAAAATTATATGAAAGTGAAAAGGTGGACATTTACTTAAAGTGCAAATGCTGAGGGTGATTCTTCACTACCATGGTGTAATTGTAATGTCCAAGTCCTGTAACTGCATCTAGACTACATGAAGACCAGTGGGCACAAGCTGACATATATCTGGCACCTATATAATTACTACGGAGAGACTTCATCTATTCTACAAGAAATAAACCCCTCTGTATTATCCACTGCACATACTTCCAACTTAAATCCATTCCAATTTATTCAAGTGCCTGGAATTACTTATTACTTTCCTTTTACTTATTTACCACTAATTGTCTGTCCTTTGTTGGAAATATTAATAGGCTTTCAGTGCATTACAGATCTTCACAATTAGCCTCTTATTAAGAATGCATTTGCTGGGCTGCAGAATTACAAGACACAATAGACAATGCCAGTAGGCCACTTACTACGCACGTTGCATTGCCAAAATCCCTCTCTCGTGGAGGCATCACATTACCATTGTGAACAAGAGGAGGCAGACATTTAAACACTATTTTCCTATCTGCACTTGATCGATCTTGACAGTTTAAATGCGTCCATCTAGTCTTTATCACCTTGCCTCCTTTACAAAGTGTGGCATTGAAATGCCCGCTGTAATCATTGCAGGGCGGGGGAGACATCTGAGTAGATTTTTTTCTTTGCTTTGCATTCGATTATTTCGGCAGTTTCTTTGTGGAGCTGACAATCACCCTGGAGTAGAAAGCATATGGTTAATATTAGGGGAGGGCAGGGACATAAACGGCTGATGGAAGCTGAATGCTGAGGAAGAATATACGGATCAGTGCCCGATGTTTAAGTAGAGGAACTTCTCTGTCATCCTGATACCATGATTACGTGGCCAGGACAACATCAGTTGTCACCTTGTGAAGGGGGTTGCGTTCTTTCTGCGATACTTAAAGGGGTTATCCCATGAGTAATGTAAAAAATGTCTGTAAATCAGACACCATACAGTAGAACAAGACAGTCTCTTTCTAGCCCTGTACCTCACATGGATCCAGAGAGCCCCCCATTCATTTCTCCAAGTGCTCTGCTAGATTTAGTTGAAGCTGGAAGCTCAGGGGCGTGTCCTTTCTCAGGAGTATGTCCGATTGCTGCAGCTTTCTCCCTGTAACTGTCGCAGCTTCTAACAAACGATATGGCTGGTATCACTTCGTCCACTTCAGCAACATGGACAAAGAAATTAGAAAGAGAAAAAACTGCAGCTTTTCATTTTTCAAAGCTCCTCTGGAAAATGAGAGGTAAAATCTTATTGGTTACTATTGGCAACTAAGTCAGTATTCCTTTACACCAGTTTTGATCAATCTCCACTTCGAATTCTTCGTCTTTCCCATTCGTGCTAGATCGCCTTTAAAGAGGACCTGTCACCACTCCTGATATGTCTGTTCGTGCATTCCCCATGTAATAACAATTCTGGAGCATCTACGTATGTCTGTATGTTGTGCTATTCCTTTATTATTTCATCTAGACGTTATGAGTGAATTGCTAGCAGTCTGCAGTAAGGGTACAGAGGGGAGGTAACCAGTTGGGGAAGGGGGGGTTCCTGCACAGTCTGACAATGGCAGCAATGATTGGCTAGAATGACCCCCCCCTCCTCTGTACCCTTACTGCAGACTGCTAGCAATTCACTCATAACGTCTAGATGAAATAATAAAGGAATAGCACAACATAGAGCCATAAGAATAGATGCTCCAGAATTGTTATTACATGAGGAATGCATGGAGCTATTACAACAGGCAGGTCAGGAGCGGTGAGAGGTCCTCTTTAAAGCTTCTTTATACTGCAGTCAATCAGTGGATAGTGCCCACAAAATAATTGGAGCATAGTTGTATCTCCATATTTTTAATGAACAGAAAAAGGGACACAATATGTGGCGCATGCAGTGTACTGAGACAGATTTGTTAAGCCATACCTCTAACCATGCCCAAGCACACCACACCTGCTCCATCAGAACAATGTAGAAGAAAATTCGGGTCACCAGGAAGGTCCAGGCTTGAAGGTAAGTTTATAGCTTTTATTTATTCATAGCTTCCACAGATTACGCGTTTCTGGGCTGGAACGGTCCCTTCCTCCGAATGGAGTCCATAGGCTGAGGTAACACTCTCGCCCCCACTAGTCTGGGTCACTTGTATTATTCTCTTGTGGCCTACCCTTGGTCTGCGCACAACTCAGAGGGGTAGCTACTTGACAGCTTACTTCTCTTCTAGGTTCAGCAGATCCAGCCCTAGCTTTGGTTAGCCAGCTCCGAATGTCTGACTCTGCAGTCTGGCTGTGGCGTCTGACTTTTGTGTCTGAATATGGAGTTTAGAGTAAAAAATGGTAGGGCACACCAATATTCGGTACCACACAGATGGTTATACCAATATTTTATTTATTTGTGATATACACTGTTGAATAAACATACATAAAATGTAACACTCTTAAAATTAATAAAATACTAAAATACTAAAAAGCCATTGAATACAATAAAACCCAATATAATAATAATCGAATAATATTTGGATAATTGTATAATTTCAATAATTCAACTGTATGGTGGATAATGTCCTTCCAAATGGGTACTTATACCCAATCGATACCCCAAAAGGATGGAATCGGGGCTACACCTGCTTCTAAAGTCTTTTTGAATGAGGGCTTTTTTGAATAGTCACTGCGGCTGTTGCGACTCAATAGTCGCTATATATATTATCGATACACTCTTGCTGCTTGATAGTACAAGAGAGCCGAAGCAATTATACTCACAGTTTGTAGTGTAGTATTGTCGGCTTTGGTCAATCACAGGTGGCGTCCCACGTGTGGTAAACGATAATTGCACAAGTTGCAGCAAATAAGAGTGATGCGGCTTTGGGATCCTTGATATTATTCATATAGCCGTACTGTGTTTGGGGATCAGTCGGTGATATGTTCCTTCTGTCTTTAGATAGATACTTTACAGGAGTGGACTCTGCCACGAGGCCGACTCTCCAAACAAACAGGTATCCGGCTTGTCTTAGATTTTTCAAGCTGGAAAATCAGCGATCCCTTTTTTTTCTTATATTTCCTTTTTCTTTTTCTTTTAGCGCTTTAGGTCCTCCGGTATAATGCTTTATTCCATGGGGTAGTTACCAAACATGTTTCGGAGTTAACTACGACTCCTTCATCAGTGGCTGAACTGCCCATGGGAATGACTGACTTTTATATACCTGAATCAGGTGCGGATTAAATTAATTAAATTTAAATCGTAAGTGACGTGCATTTTTTCTTCAGATCAACCATGCAAATAGATCGCTTGTATATACATTATAAAATTAATAAAAATAGATTAAATATATAACTAAGTATATCACATTCATACTGCAAATTGCGTTAATACATGTTTAAATAATTCACATGTGTATATATACGCGCATATACACGCGCATGCATATGTCACCTCAACACCTTTATAAAATCTATTTATTTACATGGATAATACTCCATTTTGCACTATTCATTCCTACTAATAAAAATAGTATAGTAAGTGAATAAAAAGGGGATCAATAGATAATGTAAAAAATCCGCACAATATTTGTGCAATTGAATGAAACAATTTTATTTATGGTCAGGGCTAGGAAGACGTCGGCGTACGCAGAGACTCCCGCCCTGAGCAAGGTGGCTGGATTATGCCGGGAGCCACGGCGAGGGTACACCAAGAAAGGGGGCAAAAGCAACAATTAGGTACAACTCTTTATTACGTGGATTACAAAGCCAAGGAACAAAAGGCACGGGATATCTCTACTTGAGGATCAGGGATGTATCTAGTGTAACAAGAGGATCGCCACCGCCCCATGCTCCGAATGACGTGAGCTGGCACCTGATGCCGTGATGCGGCTGAAGCCGCCCCTATGCGGAAAGAATGCCCTGATATTACTTTGGGGTCGTAGCCTAGACCTTGAGCGAGAGCACGAATGTAGGATATGAACCGCGTGGCATTAAGGGGTTTGCCTGCGTGCGGCAGGAGTGGGCTGTCTGGAGAAGAGACCTGAATGTGTGATAACAATTGGTGCAGCACCTGAACTGGGCACCACTTCTTGGCAGTCGGATAAAATCTGATTGCGGTGGGGGGACCCGTCTGACTGGTTTTGGTGGAGGGTAGGAGTAGAGTGTAGCAACCTCGGCCCTATGACAGATGCTGTTTCAACGGGTGACCCTGACGGTTTGGCCCGGCTAAGACTTCCCCGGGCCTAAGAAACCCATAAAAAATGAGGTACATGGCCGCTTTCAGGATCAAGCTAGTGGAGGGCCCAAAAGGATTACCGTCCAACGATGAGGAAAGAGCCCTAAACAATTCGCTAGACACAGGTTGCCTACGGCTATGGGACCCCTTACCCTCCTTTTGAATACCCCGAAGGGTGGCCTTAATGGCCTGAACAGAGAAAACGGACCCGCGGAGAGGATCCTCCAGCATGAAGTGGTGTTGAAGTCTGGCTAAATAGAGTTTGATGGTATTGTGTGACAAAGATAGTTGGTAGTGACAATGAGCTAAGAAGGCCATGATGTGGGAAGTTTCGGAATGATGACCCCTTGGATGACTCCTGGAGAAATTATCAAATGCTCTCAGGCCGGCCTGGTAATTCCTCGCCGTATTACGCGACAGAGACTTCCTGACCAGACCCTTGGCTTCGTCTATGAGGAAGTCTAGTCCAGAGTGAGGGCGCTGAAAAGGGGCACGGGCGCTCCTGACCGATCCGCGTCGGGCATTTCCTGGAAAAAAAACGGAAAATTAAAGCGGGAAAGAGCGTCCTTAGCCCTATTCTGCTCGCCTGATATGTGAACACACCGAAAATGAAAATTGTGGCGGAGGGACAGCCAGACTAGTTTGCGCAACAGGGCCATGATCTTGAATGACTGGGCCCTGCCTTTGTTGACGATGTCCACCAAGGTCTGACTGTCCGTGACGAAAGACACAGAAGAATTAGACCAATGGTGGCCCCAAACCTGAGCTGCCGCCACGACAGGATACAGTTCCAGGAGGGGAGAGGATTTGAGAGCAGCTGGATCTGAGGCCAACTCTGGCGGCCATCCGGCGGCCAGCCAATGGGACCTGAAAATGGCAGCGAACCCTAAGGACCCCGCGGCATCAGAGAAGACAAGGGGAGAAGAGGAGCCCCACTGTGGAACGAACAGCGAAATGCCATTCCAATTGGATAAAAAACTGTCCCACATGAACAGGTCCGCGATGGCCTGACCGTTGAGATGGACGACAGAATCCTGCTCTGGAGCAGAGGGCAAAAGACATAACAATCTGGCAAGAAAGGTCCTGCCTTGAGGCATGATTCTGGTGGCGAAATTAAGCATCCCCAGTAAGGATTGCAACTCGACCTTGGTCAAAGAATGGGACCTGACTGCTTGAGCGATGGCTGAGCGAATCCTGAGCAATTTCTCACTGGGGAGGCTAGCCTCCATCTTGACTGTATCTAGAATGATGCCCAAGAAGGTGACCTTGGTGGCCGGACCCTCCGTCTTGGCGACAGGGACCTGAAGACGGGAAAAAATATCCAATAGAGTGTGGGGAATGGATGGGACCTGTCTAGGACTTTCTACCATAAGGAAGTCATCCAGGTAGTGGACGACCATGGATAACCCGCCATGATGGATGAGGATCCAGTGTAGGGCTTTGGCCAGTTGTTCGAAAAGCCACGGGCTACTTTTAGACCCGAAGGTGAGCCGGTTGGCGAAGTAGTAATTATCCGCCCACTTGAAGCCATAATACTTCCAAAGCTGTGGATGGATAGGAAGCTGCTTGAAAGCATCAGCTATATCTACCTTAGCCAACCAAGCCCCGACCCCAGCTTGCAGAATGTGCTGAATGGCCTCATCGACCGAAGAATATTGCATTGAATATTCCTCGGAAGGGATGAGTGAATTGAGACTAGGGATGGCCGACATATGAGGCGCAGAGAGGTCGTAAATGAGACGCTTTTTATTGGACGAATGCTTTGTAACAAGTCCAATGGGACTGATGCGTCATGAATGGAAAGGAATTTCCAAAAACGGACCAATGACAAACCCCTTGTCAACTTCCAACTGGATGAGAGAGGTGACTGCCTCGGGATCGCTGGCAGCAGATAACAGATTCGGGCCCGTCCAGCAGCCCTGGGGGAGTGTGATGAGGCCAGTATGAAAACCTTCTCTGAACCCATCCAACAAGAAGGAGACAAAAGGCCGATCAGGGTGGTCCCGCAGAAGAGCAGCCAATAACCCCAAACTAATGTCGGCTAGTCAGGAATCCTTGGCTGCCCTCCTGGGACAGGAGGAACGGGGATGGGCCCGAAAACAAAGGGAACAAATGTGGAGCGCACGGCAAGAATTAAAGGCACATCCCTTGGCATGAAAATTATTGCATACCTGGCTGCTACTGAGGTACACAATCGGTCTGCCCAGCTTATCCAAAGGAGGGGAAGACCTGGAGGACCCGGAAGGACCTGCCGAGGGAGCTGACTGTGGGGCTTGCACCGGATTAGGACACCACTCAGTGGAATGAAAAATAGACTGGCAGGTAGCACAGAGAGGGGCCTTGAGACCCGCAAAATGCCGGCAAAACAATTCCATGTCCAAATCAGCCCAGCTGGACACGAACTGGAACTGATTCAGAGCAGCCGCAGCTTTAGCCGAAAAAGAACGATGGTAATCGTAGAAAGCCGTGCCGCCGTATTTGTGCCCTAAGTCCGTAATCCGGTACAAGTATGTGTCCAGCTCTTCCCTGCGGTCAGGCTGAGCGGAACACACCACGTCCCTGTAGAGGCTGAAGGCCAGGACAAACTCGGAAATAGATAATTTCCTATTAAGCCGAGCATCTTTAGCCTTCAACACTACGGAAACCTCTCCGCAGTTAATGACCCGATTTTCTGAAATATCCTGGGAGGCAATCAGAATGGACGCCAGATTTACGTCCTTGCCCGCCAGGATATCCTTTTTGATATGCTCCGGGACAAAGTGGGAAGGGGCGATCTGAGGAGTGGCAGAAGGCCTACCTGCAACGTCCAGAGAAATGGCAGGGGTGACTGCCGACCCTGGAAATTGCGGTGAGACTGCGGGCCTGGATTCCAAAACTGCTACCCTAGCCTTAATGTCCGAAACCGAGCCAGCCAGACCAGTGATGGACGACTGAATCTGAGCTAGGGCCAGCTGTATGGAATCAAAGTTAGAATGGTCCGCCATCGGAACCGGGGCCGTCATCAGCAGGCGATACAACTCAGCCTTGCGGGCAGACGCCGGATGTCGTATCCCCCTGCGATTAAGTTCGGCGACCAATCTTGGCACCGTCCAACTTCTCAACGATGTGCCACTGTTGCGCCCTGAGACGGGAGTTCCTGGCATGGAGACATTATCGTCCATATCGGAGGAGACGTGAGACATATTTGACCTGAGAAAAAAGATGAATAATGTACACCTAGAAAAAGAACGGTACAGACGAATGCGGAGAGAGCGGACGGAAGAATTGTGAGAAAGAATGAAGGTGAGAAAAAATGCCCATCGGACAAAAAGACCTACCTGGTAGGACACGAATGGATTTGGAAGCACGGCTCCAAAACCCCAATTGCTTAAGTTGGAGCTAATGAAAGGAAAATGACCCTGAGTATGAACCGACGTTTGACCCTGCCTCGATAGCCATCTATAACTGACTTACCAGAGAGCGCCTCAGAATTGCCTGGCCGAAACGTAGGAAAACGTAAACTAAAAGCCAATCTAAAGGGAGGAAGAACACAACGTCAGAATTAAAAGAAAATATACGAGCCCCCTGAAGAACCAGGAGACGCAGACAACCTGGGCGAACCAGGAGACACAGACACCCTGGGCGATCCAGGGACATTGACAACCTGGGCGATCCAGGAACATTGACAACCTGGGCGATCCAGGAGACACAGACACCCTGGGCGATCCAGGGACATTGACAACCTGGGCGATCCAGGAGACACAGACACCCTGGGCGATCCAGGGACATTGACAACATGGGCGATCCAGGAGACAGACACCCTGGGCGATCCAGGGACATTGACAACCTGGGCGATCCAGGAGACACAGACACCCTGGGCGATCCAGGGACATTGACAACCTGGGCGATCCAGGAGACACAGACACCCTGGGCGATCCAGGAGACACAGACACCCTGGGCGATCCAGGGACATTGACAACCTGGGCGATCCAGGAGACACAGACACCCTGGGCGATCCAGGGACATTGACAACATGGGCGATCCAGGAGACACAGACACCCTGGGCGATCCAGGGACATTGACACCCTGGGCGATCCAGGGACATTGACACCCTGGGCGATCCAGGGACATTGACACCCTGGGCGATCCAGGGACATTGACACCCTGGGCGATCCAGGGACATTGACACCCTGGGCGATCCAGGGACATTGACACCCTGGGCGATCCAGGGACATTGACACCCTGGGCAATCCAGGAGACACAGACACCCTGGGCGATCCAGGGACATTGACAACCTGGGCGATCCAGGGACATTGACAACCTGGGCGATCCAGGAGACACAGACACCCTGGGCGATCCAGGGACATTGACAACCTGGGCGATCCAGGGACATTGACAACCTGGGCGATCCAGGGACATTGACAACCTGGGCGAACCAGGGACATTGACAACCTGGGCGAACCAGGGACATTGACAACCTGGGTGATCCAGGGATACTGACAACCTGGGCGACCCAGGGACATTGACAACCTGGGCGATCCAGGGACATTGACACCCTGGGTGATCCAGGGACACTGACAACCTGGGTGATCCAGGGACCCAGAAAAAACGGAAAGACCAGGAGACAGAAGCAAATTGAGACAGAAACGAAAACCCGCTGTCTTAAACAGTAAAGTGAAAACATCCCCTGCACCTAGACCGCAAATTCTGGTATTATGATGCTGTGAGATTTTAATTCTGACATATTTTTTTATTTTATTTTTTGTAAAACAGCCTAAGAATAGCTGTTCTGAGCTTAAACGGGCGCCTGCATTGAGGGCTGGTGTTTTTTAGCCCGCAGGTAATCTGCTGGAGGGGTTGGGGAGCACAAATGAAGCTGCGCCCTGAAAACAGAAGTACCCCTGCATCACAAGACCAGAATTGGCCAACACCTCCTGTACTGGAAGCCCTGGGAACATAGTTGGATTCCAGATGGATTTAGGAATCGGTATGGCGGTATAACTAACTGAGCTTTTAATACCTTCATGACACACGTCCTGAGCCGGCATGTGTCCGGCAGGACACGTAGCTAGGATGCCGCTCCCCCAACCCAGCCGTCTGTAATTCCGTGAGCGGAACATACTGGGGGAGAGCGGCATCTCAACCCCGCACTCCAGGGGCCAGAGACCAGGCCGGACATGATACACAGCTGGAGCGGGGCCAGCTGAGCCCCGATTACCTGGCAGGCTGGCGAGCGGCGATGTGGGCGTCGGCGGCACGTGAACACGGTATCACCGGAAGTAACGACACTGACCGGAAGAGGGAGCGCGATGCCGCAGTGATGCGTGAAGCTCGGGCGCCTGGCAGAAAGGTAACGAGGGGTATAAATTGGCCAGACGCCCCTCCCACAAATGCAGGCTGGTAACAGCCTTACCTATATGTGTTGCGGTTTCATTGCATTTTTATTCCCTTCAACATTATTCCTACATCCATCCTATATCGATAGTTCCATTTAATACTTAAATGTGAAGTTAATATATATATTTAAAAAATACATAAAAAATATAAAATACATAAAATACATATATTATTAATAGTTGCATATATCACTAAAATTAGATGGGACAGGTAGATATTTCATATTGATTTTATTCTTTATTTATTTTCTATATTTACACACGGGCGAGCTTCATAAGTTTCAATGCTTGTAGATAATAAGGAGGGAGTTCGTCACCAGGGGAAGACCCGGAGGGTCTGAATACTCACGGGTCTCTCCCTGGTCAAGAACCCCCCCGAAAAAGATAACTACAGAAATCCATATATTTCAATTTCAGCGTTTAGTCCTGCTGGTAGTAGGGTATTCAGGTCAAAGATGAATCGTGATTCAATCCTTGACATTTTCTTAATATGGTCCCCACCCCTCCAGTCTGTTTCTATTTTCTCCAGAGCCGAAAAAACAAGACCCTTAGGATCTTGATTGTGTACAAGTTTAAAGTGGTTTGACAGTGTGTGTTTTACGTACCCTTTCTTTATATTGGAAATATGTTCCGCTATGCGAACTTTCAATTGTCTCTTTGTTCTTCCCACATATTGCCTCTTACAGGGACATTGTATAACATAAATAACACTATTGGTATTGCATGTAAGGAAATCTTTAATTGTATGTTGATGGTTATTTGTTGTGGATTTCACTACCAATGTTTTTTTGGGGAACATAGTATTTTTACACCCCATACATTTTCCACACCGAAAAAAACCTGTAGTATTTGTCCATTTTTGTATGGATGAATCTACTTTATTTTTATTGGTTTTTGGGATGGTTGGTGCTACCATAAGTGCTAAATTAGGTGCTTTAGTAAAAATAACTTGTGGAAATTCTGGAATTAATTGGCCTATTACTTTATCTTTATTTAAAAAGTGCCAATATTTATTTAATATATACTTCACTTTTTTGTGCTGAGCATTAAACGGGACAATTATTCTTATATTTTCATCCTTCTTTTCCTTTGTTCTTGTATTAAAGAAGGATTTTCGGTCTAATTGTCTAACCTTGTTCAATGCTGTTTCCAAAACTTCTGTGGGATATTGTTTCTCTAAAAACTGATTTTTCATATCCACCGCCTCTTTTTCAAAGGTTTCCAATTTTGAACAATTTCGTCTAATTCTTCTAAATTGTCCTGTAGGTACATTTAAGAGCCATTGTGGCAGATGACAGCTATTATACAGGATATAGCCATTTTTTGATGTTGGCTTCCGAAATGTATTGCAGATTAATTTGGACTCCCCCATTTTTAATTTCTAGATCTAGGAATTCTACCATTTCTTGGCTAGTTTTTCCTGCAAACCGTAGATTATAATTTTTTTTATTTTTTTTTTATATCTTCTAAAAATTTGTCCAGTGATTCCTGATCCTTTTTCCATATAAAGAGGACGTCATCAATATACCTCTTCCAGAGCACCAGGTCTGTCCCCAGCTTAGGGTCAATGACTTCTTGTTCCCAGTTCGCCATAAATAAATTGGCGTAGCTGGGGGCAAACCTGGTGCCCATTGCAGTACCACACACCTGCAGGTATATATTCGAGTCAAACCAAAAATAGTTGTGGTCTAGAATATACTGGGTAACTGTTTGCAGGTATTCAATCTGTTCTATAGGTATCTGGGTATTTTGTTGTAATTGCTGTCCCATGGCTTTTATTCCTTGTTCAATGTTCCTATAATCCATCCAGGACTATATTCTATTTTCTCAATCATATCAATTATTGAAGTAGTATCTTTTATATATGATTTAATTGTTTTGACTGCTGGTTGTAATAATCTGTCTATATAATGAGACAGATTTGCTGTCAACGAACTTATACCCGAAATTATTGGGCGTCCAGGCGGATTTATAGGGTCCTTGTGCAGTTTGGGAATGCAATAAAATACTGGCAGTCTGCATTGGCTGTCAGTAATATAGTGGTATTCTTGTTGGGATAGGATGCCCGATTTTTGACCTTGTTCACATAATATTACTAATTGTTTATAGTATTCTATTGTAGGGTCAGTGCGTAAACGTTTATATGTAATTGTGTCGGACAACTGTCTTGTACATTCCTTGTTATAGTTGTCTTTATCCCATACCACTATTGCTCCCCCTTTATCTGCTGGACGTATAATTATTTGTTGGTCCTTCTGTAGTTGTTTAATAGCCTGTATTTCTGCTTTTGATAGATTATTGTCTCTGCTTTTATTTGTTTTATTTGTTTTTATTCTTCTAATATCAAATTCTACAGCCTGTCTAAAGGCCGTCATCTCTTCACTGATTTCTTGACGTGGATATTTGACCGATTTACTTTTCACATCTGCATGTACATATTTGCGGCCTTCTCTTGGGATATCTCCATTTAATATAGGATTTTTAATGAAATATTTCTTTAGACATAATTTTCTGATGTACTTTTCTATACCAATCATTGTATCAAACTTATTTAATTGATTAGATGGTGCGAATTTCAATCCTTTATTTAATAATTTTATTTGTGAATGAGTGAGGGGGGTCGTGCTCAAATTAACAATAGAATTTGTATCATCTAGTTGTAACGGTGATTGTAATTTCTTCTTTCTACATCCTCTACGTAGTGTCCTTTTTCGTGTCTTTGTGATTTGTGTTGTTGTCTTTGAGTGTTCTGGTGTTCTTCGTATCGTGCTAGTGGTCGGGGTTTGTGTTGTTGGTAAGTTTTGTGATAGTGGTGCTCCGGATTCATATCCCTGTGTCTCAAATTGTACCGATGTGTTGGGGATTCTATTGTTGTCGGATGTGAATGTGGTGATCGTCTTGGTGTCTTCTGCCGTGATCTTACTTTGTGATGTGGTGGAGTTTGATCTAAAAAATGGTTTTCAGTAAATATTTCATACCTGTTGGAGGTAGGTATGTTAAATTCTCCTTGATCTGAATTGTGGGTTATATCCCTTTCTGTAGCTGGCTTTATATGTTGACTAATAGTCTTTTTTTTGTATTAGTTTTTTCGGCTCTTTTTTGGCATTTTTAGCATTCCAAATTTTTTTACTTTTCTTAGAAATTATATCATATTCGATTTTATCTATATTTTTACAAATTCTTTCCTGCCATAATTTGTATTCATCGTTTTTAGGTAAATTTGTCATAGTTATTTTTAATTCCTCAATCTGGACTGTTAGTTGCTCCAACATTTGAGATCTCCTCTTTATAACCATTTCCATTAATGCAATGGATTGTGTATATAAGAAATCATCCCACTCTTTTTCAAAATCTGTATTATACAGATCATGTGCTGGGGTTTTGGATAACAACAGTCCAGTTGGTATTATTCCTTGTATGATATATTGTCTAAGGGCTCTAATTTCCCATCTTTGTCTTAACTGTTTTTGCAGTAAAGTTTCTAATTCTCTAAATATATCTGCTGTCGATTTTTCATTGGATGAACCTATATGTCCATCATCATCTTTTTCAAACGTGAAAGCTTCCACTTTCAAACGCTTATTTTCCATGTGGCTCCAAATATCCATTCTTTGAACAACAGGGAGCTCACTCTCAGTGGGTGGTAATCAATAATCAATATACAAGTATTTAGAGAGGGCTCACCTATAAGCTCAGGAATGGAAATGGGTGCACCTACCAGGAGGATTCACCCAATCCTCAAAAACAGTAATAAAATTAGAGCAAAAAATGGTAGGGCACACCAATATTCGGTACCACACAGATGGTTATACCAATATTTTATTTATTTGTGATATACACTGTTGAATAAACATACATAAAATGTAACACTCTTAAAATTTATAAAATACTAAAATACTAAAAAGCCATTCAATACAATAAAACCCAATATAATAATAATCGAATAATATTTGGATAATTGTATAATTTCAATAATTTAACTGTATGGTGGATAATGTCCTTCCAAATGGGTACTTTCACCCAATCGATACCCCAAAAGGATGGAATCGGGGCTACACCTGCTTCTAATGTCTTTTTGAATGAGGGCTTTTTTGAATAGTCACTGCGGCTGTTGCGACTCAATAGTCGCTATATATATTATCGATACACTCTTGCTGCTTGATAGTACAAGAGAGCCGAAGCAATTATACTCACAGTTTGTAGTGTAGGCCGACTCTCCAAACAAACAGGTATCCGACTTGTCTTAGATTTTTCAAGCTGGAAAATCAGCGATCCCTTTTTTTTCTTATATTTCCTTTTTCTTTTTCTTTTAGCGCTTTAGGTCCTCCGGTATAATGCTTTATTCCATGGGGTAGTTACCAAACATGTTTCGGAGTTAACTACGACTCCTTCATCAGTGGCTGAACTGCCCATGGGAATGACTGACTTTTATATACCTGAATCAGGTGCGGATTAAATTAATTAAATTTAAATCGGAAGTGAAGTGCATTTTTTCTTCAGATCAACCATGCAAATAGATCGCTTGTATATACATTATAAAATTAATAAAAATAGATTAAATATATAACTAAGTATATCACATTCATACTGCAAATTGCGTTAATACATGTTTAAATAATTCACATGTGTATATATACGCGCATATACACGCGCATGCATATGTCACCGCAACACCTTCATAAAATCTATTTATTTACATGGATAATACTCCATTTTGCACTATTCATTCCTACTAATAAAAATAGTATAGTAGGTGAATAAAAAGGGGATCAATAGATAATGTAAAAAATCCGCACAATATTTGTGCAATTGAATGAAACAATTTTATATGTGTTGCGGTTTCATTGCATTTTTATTCCCTTCAACATTATTCCTACATCCATCCTATATCGATAGTTCCATTTAATACTTAAATGTGAAGTTAATATATATATTTAAAAAATACATAAAAAATATAAAATACATATATTATTAATAGTTGCATATATCACTAAAATTAGATGGGACAGGTAGATATTTCATATTGATTTTATTCTTTATTTATTTTCTATATTTACACACGGGCGAGCTTCATAAGTTTCAATGCTTGTAGATAATAAGGAGGGAGCCCCCCATTCATTTCTCCAAGTGCTCTGCTAGATTTAGTTGAAGCTGGAAGCTTAGGGGCGTGTCCTTTCTCAGGAGTATGTCCGATTGCTGCAGCTTTCTCCCTGTAACTGTCGTAGCTTCCAACAAACGATATGGCTGGTATCACTTCGTCCACTTCAGCAACATGGACAAAGAAATTAGAAAGAGAAAAAACTGCAGCTTTTCATTTTTCAAAGCTCCTCTGGAAAATGAGAGGTAAAATCTTATTGGTTACTATTGGCAACTAAGTCAGTATTCCTTTACACCAGTTTTGATCAATCTCCACTTCGAATTCTTCGTCTTTCCCATTCGTGCTAGATCGCCTTTAAAGAGGACCTGTCACCACTCCTGATATGTCTGTTCGTGCATTCCCCATGTAATAACAATTCTGGAGCATCTACGTATGTCTGTATGTTGTGCTATTCCTTTATTATTTCATCTAGACGTTATGAGTGAATTGCTAGCAGTCTGCAGTAAGGGTACAGAGGGGAGGTAACAAGTTGGGGGAAGGGGGGGGGTTCCTGCACAGTCTGACAATGGCAGCAATGATTGGCTAGAATGACCCCCCCCCCCCCCCCCTGTACCCTTACTGCAGACTGCTAGCAATTCACTCATAACGTCTAGATGAAATAATAAAGGAATAGCACAACATAGAGCCATAAGAATAGATGCTCCAGAATTGTTATTACATGAGGAATGCATGGAGCTATTACAACAGGCAGGTCAGGAGCGGTGAGAGGTCCTCTTTAAAGCTTCTTTATACTGCAGTCAATCAGTGGATCGTGCCCACAAAATAATTGGAGCATAGTTGTATCTCCAGATTTTTAATGAACAGAAAAAGGGACACAATATGTGGCGCATGCAGTGTACTGAGACAGATTTGTTAAGCCATACCTCTAACCATGCCCAAGCACACCACACCTGCTCCATCAGAACAATGTAGAAGAAAATTCGGGTCACCAGGAAGGTCCAGGCTTGAAGGTAAGTTTATAGCTTTTATTTATTCATAGCTTCCACAGATTACGCATTTCTGGGCTGGAACGGTCCCTTCCTCCGAATGGAGTCCATAGGCTGAGGTAACACTCTCGCCCCCACTAGTCTGGGTCACTTGTATTATTCTCTTGTGGCCTACCCTTGGTCTGCGCACAACTCAGAGGGGTAGCTACTTGACAGCTTACTTCTCTTCTAGGTTCAGCAGATCCAGCCCTAGCTTTGGTTAGCCAGCTCCGAATGTCTGACTCTGCAGTCTGGCTGTGGCGTCTGACTTTTGTGTCTGAGTATGGAGTTTGTTTTCATTGGTTTTAGACTAAACTTAGGCTGACCTGACTGCACTGCTCTGCTCTCAACGTCTGCACTTCACTGACTGACTTCATCCCACTTGCTCCGACCACTTACTTAATGCTTACTCTGCCTTGCACCTTCTATATATATAGCAGAGGTTACTGGGTGTAATCAGCCTGTTAGAAGGAATTACAGCAATATGTATACATCTTATAAAATTACATTCTGTAAATACAGGGCCCCACTCCTATTACAGAGTGGGTCAGTGCATATACAGTATACAGGTGTTATCTGTCACTGCAATCCTATTTGTGAGGATAATGAAACGACTGGTCAAAATTATGGATTTTTAGTCTATTTTAGGCTTAGTGTCAAAAAATGAATGAGAATAAGTTGAGTCCTAAGAGATGGGAATACTGTACAATTGTGTGTCTAGAGATACTTCCAGTCTCTTAGGCAGTCCAATCATGATGCATATATACAGTTCATGCGGGAGTGGAGTGTTAGTGTGTCCAAACACGGGAACCTGTCACCGGGATTTTGTGTATAGAGCTGAGGACATTGGTTGCTAGATCGCCGCTAGAACATCCGCAATATCCAGTCCCCATAGCTCTGTGTGCTTTTATTGTGTAAAAAAAACGATTTACTACATATGCAAATTAACCTGAGATGAGTCCTGTCCCTGAGTCATCTCACGTACAGGACTCATCTCAGGTTAATTTTCATATGTATCAAATAGTTTTTTTTACACAATAAAAGCACACAGAGCTATGGGGACTGGGTATTGCGGATGAGCTGGTGGCCATCTAGCAACCCATGTCCTCAGCTCTATACCCAAAATCCAGGTGACAGGTTCCCTTTAATGACATTTTAGGGAACTCAAGATAGTCCCCCTTGGGAACGGTAGCGTAATGTAATTACAAGTACTCTCTCCATTCAAGTGAGCCGTAACTACTGAGACAACGGGCAGTGTAATGTAATCGCATGAAGCGCCGCCTCGTCTTCAGACAGCTGATCAACAGAGGTGTCAGGTTTCGGACCCCCGCTGATCAGATATTGATGAGCGATCCTAACGGTAACTCATAAATATAAATGGCCAGAGAAACCCTTTAAAGCAATGTCGAGAACCCGATCCTGTAAGTTAAGTGACTACTGTAAATACGGTACAGGATTTTCTCCACTGAAATAGTTAAACCTATATATCACTAAAACTTACATTTAATGAATGTTAAATGTCATGCTGAGAAGGGCAAACTGAAAGTGAACAATTCTGCAATCTGCATGTTCACACTGTGTTTGCACCTCCTTGGGCACGGCCTGAGAACAGATGTCAGACGGGGTGAGAATATTCTCCGGCTCCGGATAGTTCAAACAAGCTGCACATTTCGCACACACGCGGCTGGTGGGAAATGTGAATCATCTGGTCATAGGTGAGAAAAGGTCCAAATGTTCTGATACTTATGTTTTGACATATTTGACACTGACGTCTCTCAAACATTTTTTTTTTTAAAGAAGTCAAAAAGCTACGCAATTAACACTGACATGTAGAAATTCTGGCCTGTGTGCAACCATTGCCTGGAATAAGTCTCCATACACAGCTGAGTCTCTTCAATGAGAGCCAGTACCCACTAAGATACGGTCATTGAGTGATCGGTGGCATATTGACACAGGGTAAATATCAGGAACACTGGTTCCTGTTAATTGCCCCATCCTTGGCCCATGTAAAATGGCCTTAAAGGGGTTGTCTCATCATGGACAGTGGTGGCATATCGCTAAAATCCTGCACCTATATCAAGAACGGAGCCCTGCAAGTGAAGGAGGGCGCACTACGCATGCGCAGCCACCCTCCATTCATTTTCTATGGGGCCGCTGAAAATAGGCGAGTGCTGGCTTGGCTATTTCCATTGGCTCTATAGAAATGAATGGGAGCATGGGCCGCGCATGCTCGGTATGCTCCCATTCACTTCTATGGGGAGCCGTCTTGGTGGTGGCCGGACCGGAGTCCTCCAGCCACCACCTTGCGGGGCTCTGTTCTCGATAAAGGTGCGCGTCCCAGCGGTGGGACCCACGCCTATAAGACTATGGGGGCATATCCTAGCGATATGCTCCCATTGCCCATGATCAGACAACCCCTTTAAAGGGTTTCACATAATTAGGTGTCAGACACTAGCGATCCGCTAGTGTCTGCTCTGCCAAACTATCCTGCTATAATAGCTTTTGGGGCAGCCGTTTACCTAAAAAAAGAACTTATATTGATATGTTAATGACCCTCTAGGTGCTATGGGGGCGCCGCCCAGCGAGGATACCGCCGCCCAGCGCCTCCCTCCAGCCCGCCCATCTGCTTCGGAATGCGATCAAACGGACGACTTCACACGCATGCGCCGTGCGCGGCTGTATTCGGCGCATGCGCAGTGAATCTCCGACCGCTTCCCTGCTCAGACATCTCCACTGCGCCTGCGCCGATGACGTCATAGTGCTCCATCGGCGCAGGCGCAGTGGAGATGTCTGAGCAGGGAAGCGGTCGGACATTCACTGCGCATGCGCCGAATACAGCCGCGCACGGCGCATGCGCGTGAAGTCGTCCGTTTGATCGCATTCCAAAGCAGATGGGCGGGCTGGAGGGAGGCGCTGGGCGGCAGCATCTTGAGAAGGTAGACCGATCCTCTAGGTGCTAATGACGCCCCCATAGCACCTAGAGGATCATTAACATATCAATATAAGTTCTTTTTTTAGGTAAACGGCTGCCCCAAAAGCTATTATAGAAGATAGTTTGGCAGAGCAGACACTAGCGGATCGCTAGTGTCTGACACCTAATTATGTGAAACCGAAGTGGTAGAAACCCTTTAAGGAATCTTATTTAACCAGGTAGAACCCTTGTCTGTACTGCTGAGGGGCAAGAACCCCAAAACAGTTGTCTACAGATGGCTCTCTGGTATGCTTTATTTGCATATTTTTTCCCATGGAGCATTGCCTGACAAATAAATCTCCATACACCACTCGTCAATGAACATCTAAACGATGGCATCTAAGCAGTTAAACAGAAAGAGGGACCCCTCCAATTAATTGTCAGGGTCCAGATGGAATTCCATGGTAGATGGAAGGACCTAATAGTCTGCCTGTCCGTTTTATACAGAAGTATTTCAGTGTATTAGTGACTATGAGTAACTTTATAAGAAAAAAAAAAACACCTTTTAAGAGCCACTCCTTCTTGCCTCCCGTAGTGACCATTCACCCTCAGGTCACACAAGAGACTAGATGGGCCGTTGGCTCACTGAGGGGTAGAGTTATATGCTGCTCATAGAATGGAGAGGGGAGCAGGGGTGCTCGCAAGTCGGGTACGGTACCTCGGCACCAAGCCCAACTTCGGATTGCTATTTTAAAATGTTTTTAAAGACATTACGATTACCCAATGAATTCACCGAAGTCTGAAACAAATGTTGCCTCCACAGAAGCAATACATTCTAGTGCTGTACAGAGACAGGTCTGCGGACAGCATTAAAATTAAGTGTTTGAACGAATCGACTTCAGATCTATGATCCAAAGCTCAATTCGCTCGACACTAGTTATTATCCATAATATTTATTTTGCTGTTTTGATTCATTTTTCCATCACATTATACACTGCTCGTATCCAGGGGTTATGACCACCCTGCAATCCATCAGAGGTGGTCGTGCTTACACACCATATGAAATAACACCAGCCTATGTGCGCTACCACAGCCACAGCCACCACTGCGACTGCCACTTTTTCCTATAGTGTGCAAGCACGGTTACCACTATGGATTACTGGGTGGTCGTAACCATGGAAACGAGCCATGTATAATGTAATGGAAAAATGAATCCAGCCAGCAAAGGAGGCAATATGGACAATCACAATACAATAGTAAGTGCCTTGTATTAACTTCTTCTACGTGAGAAATGCCTTTTGCTGAAGTGACACAACCCCTTTAAATCCATTCTCCATAAGTACAGTAAATGGTGGTGGTTTAGTGGCTCCAAAGCTGCAGGTTCCCTGTAAGAGGTTAATCGATTTGGCGATCTGCAAATCACAAAGCCGCAAACTACAGATGCGGTCCGCGTGCATCCCGCGCTTTTCGCAGGCCCCATTGAAAAGATGCCTTTTCTCGCTTTTGCAGCATGGCTGCTCGGATGCAGACAGCACATGGATGAGATCCGTGTGCTGTCTGCATTTTTTGCGGCTCCATAGAAATGAATGGGTCCGAAAATATGGTTGTGTGTATTAGACCTAAAGGAGATGAAGCTGGACCTGGGGAGATCAACTAGTCAAAAGTGGTGGTTATTATGAGTCCCAAAGGACCCCTCTAAGCTTAATCATGGTCCTGCTAAGTATGTATAGCCACACTCAAGAGTAATACTCCGCTCTGCAATGAAATGGTTAATGTGGCTTTTAGCTTGTTCATTCCATCAGTCCTGTCCAGAAAAATGCTATTTCAATTGAGATTGCTTAGCTATTGTTAACCTGTCATTGCTATTTCCTCCAGAATTACTTTATTTAAATAGGTAACATGAGGTCTGACAAGAAAATTATCTGTATACAGCACAATGTGAAGGCATAACCAGGGGGACTGTTTAAGGTTTGTTCATAATAGTATCAAACTGTATTGCAACTAGGGTTGCCACCTTACCCAACAAAAAATACTAAGCCACACCACAAAGGGGGGTTGTGGGGACATGGCTTAACCAGGGCCGCCATCAGGGGGGTACAGCCAATACCCCAGTAAGGGGCCCAGACCCTGGGGGGGCCCAGCCAGTTCCAAAAAAAAAAAATTTGCATCGCTAGAGGGGGGAAATTGATTATTCCTTGCTAGTGATGTCCGGTTCATGAACGAATCATTCATTTGAATCGATTCAGTTCACTGAACCGGAGGAGTCGATTCCTCTGACTGAGCGGATCCGAGTGAAACATCTCAGTCTGACCTAGAACACAATAGCAGAGCCGCTGGCAGCAGGGAGGGGAGGGGCCCGGGAGGAGTGTAATCTGATCCTAGAGTGGAAGCTGCTTCTGCCAGCCCCTCCCCTCCCCGCCCACCAACCAATCAGAGATGAGGCAAGGCAAGCACTAGCAGCTCTGAGTCTGAGTCACACAAGTACAGGGAGTCTGAGAAAGAATCGAATGAGTCACAGGTTAAAAGAATCTAAAGATCCGACTGCAAGCAGCATTTTGGTGTCTGCCTCCAGAGCGGAATGGAGGCAGAACGGAGCCAAACAGATGCATTCTGAACGGATCCTTATCCATTCTGAATGCATTGGGGCAAAACTGATCTGTTTGGGGCCGCTTGTGAGATCCCTGAAACAGATCTCACAGGCGGACCCAGAAACGGCAGTGTGACAGTAGCCTGTGCCGCATACTGAGCTGAGCTATTTCAAAGGCTCCAAATTATTTATTTTCATATTGACCCTTATGTTGTCTACTTGGCTCGGCAGCTCTATGTTGTGTGGTCTTTGCTCGGGGGTAAAATGCAAAGCTGTTTTCTGGATTATCCCACAGGGCCAGGATCCTCCATCATTTATTGTTATTAACCCCTCCCTTGCCAGCCCACCCAGCTCTATTTAGCTTTGTGTTCTGCTTCGAAAAAAAAATGTTTAGGCCATGAAGGGGTTAATTAAGTGTTGGAGGGGGTGGGGTGTGTTATTGTGCATATTGTGTTTGGGATCCATTTAACAAGTTTGACCAGTTGGGTTTGAGAGTGGTTAAGTGTCATCCACAGATCCCCCATAAAAGTGTAATCCACAGATCCCCCATAACAGTGTGTCATCCACAGATCCCCCATAACAGTGTTCGTCATCCAAAGATCCCCCATAACAGTGTGTCATCCACAGATCCCCCATAACAGTGTGTCATCCACAGATCCCCCATAACAGTGTTCGTCATCCACAGGTCCCCCATAACAGTGTTCGTCATCCACAGATCCCCCATAACAGTGTGTCATCCACAGATCCCCCATACCAGTGTTCGTCATCCACAGATCCCCCATAACAGTGTGCCATCCACAGATCCCCCATAACAGTGTGCCATCCACAGATCCCCCATAACAGTGTTCGTCATCCAAAGATCCCCCATAACAGTGTTCGTCATCCAAAGATCCCCCATAACAGTGTTCGTCATCCAAAGATCCCCCATAACAGTGTTCGTCATCCAAAGATCCCCCATAACAGTGTTCGTCATCCACAGATCCCCCATAACAGTGTGTCATCCACAGATCTCCCATAACAGTGTGTCATCCACAGATCCCCCATAACAGTGTTCGTCATCCACAGGTCCCCCATAACAGTGTGTCATCCACAGATCCCCCATAACAGTGTTCGTCATCCACAGATCCCCCATAACAGTGTGCCATCCACAGATCCCCCATAACAGTGTGTCATCCACAGATTCCCCCCATAACAGTGTGTCATCCACAGATTTCCCCCATAACAGTGTTCGTCATCCACAGATCCCCCATAACAGTGTGTCATCCACAGATTCCCCCATAACAGTAAGTCATCCACAGATTCCCCCCATAACAGTAAGTCCTCCACAGATTCCCCATAACAGTGCGTCATCCACAGATCCCCCCATGACAGTGTGTCATCCACAGATTCCCCCCATAACAGTGTGTCATCCACAGATTCCCCCCATAACAGTGTGTCATCCACAGATTCCCCCATAACAGTAAGTCATCCACAGATTCCCCCCATAACAGTAAGTCCTCCACAGATTCCCCATAACAGTAGGTCATCCACAGATTCCCCCATAACAGTAAGTCATCCACCGATCCCCCCATAACAGTGTGTCATCCACAGATCCCCCATACCAGTGTTCGTCATCCACAGATCCCCCATAACAGTGTTCGTCATCCACAGATTCCCCCCATAACAGTGTTCGTCATCCACAGATTCCCCCCATAACAGTGTGTCATCCACAGATTCCCCCATAACAGTAAGTCATCCACCGATCCCCCCATAACACTGTAACAGTAAACCTTGTGCTTTTAAGGTGTTTTTTCTTAAATGTGCCAGGGGAAGATTGCTAGGGCAGATTAGAACAGGTAGTGTAGTTAGTGTTAGTGGAGGGTCCTGCTTAAAAGAGTCTAGCTTGTCGTGGTAGCAGGCTTCATATTATTTGGTCAAAAATTAATTCCTTACTGAAATCGCTGATTATCACTTTTTACTGTCTTTGTAGTTGTAAAAAAATAATAAAATTGGGGGTAGGTCCTTGGGGGCGGAGGGGAGGTGGAGTCAGGACAAATTCTGAAGGGTAGGAGGGGGGGCCCAGGCCTTGAGCTGTGTAAGGGGCCCCAAAATTTCTGATGGCAGCCCTGGGCTTAACAAAGGGTGTTAAGTCACTATGTCATAATGTGACTCCCAGTATTAATAATGCCCCCATTAGTGCCACCCAGTAATATTAATGCCCCCATTAGTGCCCCTCAGAATTAGCAATGCCCTCATTAATGCCCCTCAGCAATATTAATGTCCCAATTAGTGCCCCCAAGAATTAATAATGCCCCCTTGAGCTCCCCTCAGCAAAAATAATGCCGCAATAAATGACCCCTAGAATTAATAATGCTCCCATTAGTGCCCCTCAGTAATATTAATGCTATAATTAGTGCCCCCAGAATTAATAATGCCCCTATTAGTGCCCCTCAGTAATATTAATGTCCCAATTAGTGCCCCCAAGTAATATTAATGCCCCAGTTAGTGACCCTCATAATAATTAATAATGCCCCCATTAGTGCCCCCAGCATTAATAATGCCCCCATTAGTGCCCCTCAGTATTATTAATGCCCCAATTAGTGTCCCACAGAATTAATAATGCCCCCATTAGATCCTCTCAGTAATATTAATGCCCCAATTAGTGACACTTATAATTAATATTGCCCCCATTAGAGTTCCCAGAATTAATAATGCCCCCATTAGTGCCCCCCAAAATTAATACTAACCCCAGTAGTAATGTCCCCATTAGTACCCCCAGAATTAATAATGCCCCCATTAGTGCCCCTCGGTAATATTAATGCCCCAATTAGTGACCCCTAGAATTAATAATGCCCCCATTAGTGCCCCTCAGTAATATTAATCCCCTAATTAGTGCCCTCAGAATTAATAATGCCCCCATTAGTGCCCTTCAGTGATATTAATGGCCCAATTAATGCCCCCAGAATTAATAATGCCCCCATTAGTTCCTCTCAGTAATATTAATGTCCTAATTAGTGTCCCCCAGAATTAATAATGCCCCCATTAGATCCTCTCAGTAATATTAATGCCCCAATTAGTGACCCTTATAATTAATAATGCCCCCATTAGAGTTCCCAGAATTAATAATGCCCCCATTAGTGCCCCCCAAAATTAATACTACCCCCAGTATTAGTAATGTCCTCATTAGTACCTCCAGAATTAATGTCCCCTTCTCTGCTTGTGCAAAAGAAAAAAAAAAGAACTTACCTCATCCATATGATTGCACTGCAGTGAGCACTCGCTAATAATGCCCCCATTAGCTCCCCTCAGTAATATTAATGCCCCAATAAGTGACCCCCAGAACTAATAATGCCCCCATTAGTTCCTCTCAGTAATATTAATGCCCCAATTAGTGACCCTCATAATTAATAATGCCCCATTAGAGTTGCCAGAATTAATAATGCCCCCATTAGTGCCCCTCGGTAATATTAATGCCCTAATTAGTGTCCCCCAGAATTAATAATGCCCCCATTAGTTCCTCTGTAATATTAATGCCCCAATTAGTGACCCTTATAATTAATAATGCCCCCATTAGAGTTCCCAGAATCAATAATGCCCCCATTAGTGCCCCCCAAAATTAATACTACCCCCAGTAATAGTAATGTCCTCATTAGTACCTCCAGAATTAATGTCCCCTTCTCTGCTTGTGCAAAAGAAAAGAAAAAAAAACTCACATCATCCATATGATTGCACTGCAGTGAGCACTCGCTAATAATGCCCCCATTAGCTCCCCTCAGTAATATTAATGCCCCAATAAGTGACCCCTAGAATTAATAATGCCCCCATTAGTGATCCTCAGTAATATTAATTCCCCAATTAGTGCCCCCAGAATTAATAATGCCCCCATTAGTGCCCCTCAGTATTATTAATGCCCCAATTAGTGTCCCACAGAATTAATAATGCCCCCATTAGATCCTCTCAGTAATATTAATGCCCCAATTAGTGAACCTCATAATTAATAATGCCCCCATTAGAGTTCCCAGAATTAATAATGCCTCCATTAGTACCCCCCAGAATTAATACTGCTCCCAATAATAGTAATGCCCCATTAGTACCCCCAGAATTAATGTCCCCTTCTCTGCTTGTGCAAAAGAAAAGAAAAAAAAACTCATCTCCATTTGATTGCACTGCAATGAACACTCGCTAATAATGCCCCATTAGATCGCCTTAGTAATATTAATACCCCAATTAGTGACCCCCAGAATTAATAATGCCCCCATTAGTGATAAGTGGTATTATTAATGCCCCAATTAGTGCCACCCAGAATTAATATTGCCCCCATTAGCTCCTCTCAGAAATATTAATGCCCCAATTACCAATTAGTGACTCCCATAATTAATAATGCCCCCATTAGTGCCCCCCAGAATTAACAGTGCACCTAGTAACAGTAATGCCCCCATTAATACACCCAGAATTAATAATTCCCCATTAGTACCCCCAGAATAAAATAAAAAGATCTCACCTCATCCATTTGATTGCACCATAGTGAACACTCGCTGCTGACTGGAAGCTCAGGACAGGACCTGCACTCCAGCGTGATGACATCTTGCAGGTCCTGTCCTGAGTTTCCAGTGATCAGCGAGTGTTCACTGCGGTGTGGTCAAATGAATTAGGTGAGTTCGTTTTTTTTCTTAACACAAGTGAGTTAAAGGCAGTACTCAACGGGCACTCCACAATGGAAGTGCTCATCAGTAACAGTCCATATAGGAAAATACTGGAAACTTTTATTGTTGGTAGAAAAAACTTACCGCCACCTGCAGGGGCACTAAATTACCGGCTTGGCTGGTGAGTTACCGGCCGGGCGGCAACCCTAATTGCAATGTATGTTTAAATGATACTACCCCAAGTTGTATGCTGGCAAATGACAGCAGATCCTTAAGAGGTTATTTAGAGAAGAAAACAGCACTTCTCACCGGATGTATTAAAAAATCTGTCCCAATGGTGGCGGTGTCAGCAGTGTTAGGTCCAAGCCCGACGGGCCCCCAGTAATCCATAAAAGAAAATAATTACCACAGCACTCTCTGTCTTCAGTCACATATGGTTTATTCACCATGCGATATTTCGACTTCACTGAGTCTTTTTCAAGCATTTCCTTAAGAAGAACACGCTGATGCTTTATTGAGCATCATCACATGCATGTGACGTTATTGACCCTGGGGTCACCGTAACACCCAAATGTCCTTTACACCTGGACACCTAGGATAGAATATGGTCCCCAAAGGCTGATTCTGTGAGATGTGGAGCTATTAGTACCCAGTAGTTAAACTGTGATATGGAATTTATATTGATGCCATTATTCAAAATCTTTTTGTTGCTTGGTTGGTTTTTCCTCTAATTTTAGCTATACAAAACTGTCGATAATGTAGCATCCAGAGAAAGCTGTGGTTCATGGAATTGCCTTTGAACTTTAGACACAGAAAGGACAAGAAAGTTTGGCAGAACTTAAAGAGGTTGTACACAATTAGAAAAGTTGCAAATTATGGTACACACACATATTTGCACCATAATTTGCAACTTTTTGAGCTTCTCACCACTCTTCTAAAGTGGTGAGAAAAGGAGCAAGGCTTAGCTGCATGGGGTGGGGCTTCACCCGGCCCGCCAGATTTACTCCAACTTACTCCAGAAACTGCCATAAATTATAGCAGACGTGTGCGCCAGTCACTAGCTGGCGTAAACTTAAGTTTGTGGCGCATGGACAGCCATAGATGAGACTAATTTATTAAGAGGCATCCAGCATAGGGAGGTCAAGACTGGCAAATAGGAACACCGGTTGTGATAAATGTCCCGCAGTGTTTGATATGGGTAAACTTCTTTGGGGGTTAAAGCTGTAAGTAGGAGATTTATTAAAGTATGCCAATTGTCTGGTGTAAATATGTTAAGAAATATAGAGTTCGGAATGAAGACCATCTCTATGGAGCACCTGTGTTTTTGACATAGATACAGCATCAAATAAAGTGGGTGAGGCAGAGGGCAACTTTTTTATTACAATGTTATTTAATTTTTTATATAAAATTTCTTCTACTTAATAAAGCAAATCTTAAATCTGGAGAGTCACACTTTATGTAGCCCGGGAGTGTTTGACACTCGCGCCCGGGGATACTGGATGGGGAAGAACGAACCCATACAAAGTTTTGCTATGGTGCGCCAATGAGATCTGTGCAGGGGCATAGCTAAAGGCTCATGGGCGCTGGTGCAAGAGTTCAGCTTGGGCCCCCTTCCCTCAATGCTTTGTGGTCAGGGGCAGGGAAGCACATAGCCTTCGTGCTACCTGAAGCAAGAAAATTCTTGACCTAACCCCTCCCCTCCAGCTGGAGGTGTAACTTGAGCAGCATGCACTTTCTATAATTCTGGTGTCTCCTTATGTGGCACAAGGGTCTTTGGGCCCCCTCAGGCTCCTGGGCCCTGTAGCGACTGCTACCTCTGCACCTGCTATAGCTACGCTCCTGGATCTGTGTACACTCCTGTGCACAAAACAATATCATTTTGAGCTAGGTACCTTCCAAATGTGAAGTTAGCAAGTAATTAAGGAGAGGAGAAGGAAGTCTAGGCTGTGGGTCTTCAAAGTCGGCAAATTGTGCCACTTTCCTGTTTTTAGGTCATCGGTTGCTCTGTGCTCCTCCACAATACTCTCGAAACGGTCATTGTGTACTCAGCTTTCTTTCTCTTACAATTTATCTGAGTTCTCATCTGTCCTCTGCCACATTGACTCTCCAATTCACTGTTGATGATAGACCATTACAGGCAAGGTTAAGATGACACATGAAGTGCCTCTAGCATTTATCTACGTCAGCTGAAAGCCAAAGTCTGACCAACAGACAGTGCAGTACGAACCCCGCATTAAGGAATACGCACTTGTTCTCACCGTGCCTAAAAGCCATGTGCTGAACTAAAGTGTATTTCTTATATAGGGGCAGTCACTGGAAGACTTCATTTCTACTTCAAAGACTGACAATTTTTGTTTATTTTATTTTTGTTTTCTATTTCCAGCCTTTCTGGAGCCATAACTTTTTTATCTTTCCGTTCATATAGCCATATGAGGTTTTGTTTTTTGCGGGATGTATTGTACTTCCTAATGGAACCATTTAATATTGAACATAAAGGAAAACGGGGAAAAAAACTTCCAATTGTGTCATTGTAATTGTGTAATCTGAAAAAAGCCAATACCACCAGTTTTTTTTGCGTTTTTTTTTTTACGTTCCCTATGTGGTAAAAGTTACCTTTATTCCTTTGTTCAGTACAATTACAGCGATACCAGTTTTTTTATAGTTTTTATTGTGTTTTAACAAAAAAATTAAAACTTTGAAAAAAATACATTTTCTTTGTAGGACAATATACTGGCCCAAAGATTTTTCATATTTATGTGTATTGAGTTATATGAGGGCCTATTTTTTGCTCAGGAAACCGTGGTTTTCATGGATACCATTTTGGGGTGTGTTTGACTTTTTGATCACTTTTTAATCATTTCTTTTGTTGGTGAAGTGATGAAAAAAAACAGCTAATCGGCCATTTTGATATATATATATATTTTTTTTACTTTTACGGATTTCTCCTTACAGGATGAATTGAGTACATTTATATTTTAATAGTTCAGCCATTTCGGGACTTGCCGATGCCTATGATCTTTATTTTTTATTGTTTATAAAATTATTTGAATTTTTATATAAAAAAAAAAATGTAACCTCTCCAGTCCATCTGGTTAATTTAATGGGTTAATGTCAATTGTTAATGTTAATTTTTGATTTGTAATCCAAGAGCTGAAATGGGAACACCGATTAGTCATGTTACCCTGCGCAGTGGGAGGTGGCGGGTCCTTCTCTTCTGGGTCAGCAGCTTGGTAGTGTAGCTCAAACAGCCTAAGAGAGTGGAAGCATCTGCATGTGCTTTGTGCAAAAGTGAGACCTGTTACAAGGACTTTTCATCTTTGCA